>NC_056750.1:596197517-596497517 GCF_019279795.1 Protopterus annectens
ACAAGCAGCAGCTAATTTAGTTAGGTACCTGAATAATACCATGTTTTTTTTCTAAAATTCACTAGTTCTCACCAAGAGAATGAAATAAGTTACTTGGACATTAAACATGCCAAAAATAGACACGATTTGAACTATAGAGCCTGTATTTATAGGAAGAGTACGTACTCATATTCATTCTTGCACTATACCAGTGCCCACCATCAGAAGAGGTCAGTGGTGAAGGGACAGCTGGTATGGGCTGCAAGAATGAAGACAGAGTATACTCATTTCCAAGAATAATGTGAAACCCTTAGGAGAATGTTTCTACATAGAGGGTATCCTAACAGCCTTCTGTCCCAGTTAATAGATGAAGTACAAAGTAAAAGGGAACAAGGGATATATCGACCCATTTTAAATAATGACTGTATAAGAGTAATGACCCAACAATATCAAATAGAGACACATTTAGGAACAGAGAACCATTTTAACACCATCACTAGAGCAGTAACCCCTCATAAGTTGAGTTTAGTAACAACATTCAGCTTAGACGCATCAGACATGAAAGATGTTTTGATGAAAAACTGGGCTATAATAACTGCAGATAGGGATATCAACAGTAAATTAGGTGAATACCCAGCAGTTATTTTCAAAAAAAGGAATGAATCTGAAAGACTGGATGGAATCAGTTAAATCATCCCCAAGTAGACATCCAGGCATGTATAAATGCGAGGCATGTAACCAATGTAAATATGTAGATACAGGATCTAAGTTTAAAATCAGGGACAGAGTGTATTGGCTAAAAAGTAGAGTTAATTGTAACTCCAAATCAATAGTGTATATATAGCCATGTGCCAGCAGTGTCCAGCGTTTTACGTCGGTAAAACTGACCGTAAATTTAAGGAAAGAATATACGAACATATTTACAATATAAACAAGAACAAATTGGACAATGCATTAGCAAAGCACTGCCATGAGATGCCGGACCACAAATTTAAATTTAAAATTATAGATCAAGTGTTAGAAGATTTTAGAGGGGGTCCTACTTCATTATTATTAGAAAAATCAGAATTATTGTGGCAACTAAGACCAGATGCCTGCCAATACCCTGTCCTTAATGAAACATGTTCTATCTCTTGTATTTTAAAATTGAAAAGTTTGTTGAGATGACATGACTATGTATAGGAATTTTCTATGTGAAGAATTTGAAGTTAATGTTAAGAATTTGTAACTTCTTGTATTATTTGATAGAAGGTACACCAAAATATAGCACAAGGGAATGTTTGCTTTAAGAAATAATTGAATAATAAGGACTGATTAAGAATGTACACATGGCTTCTTACTAATATAAATGGAGGGAGCACAATGCAATTGTATCTGATGAAGTTTAGCTAGCAACTAAGCGAAAAGCGCTTCATCTGTATTGTGGTTTGTGTTATTAAATATTTAACTGTCTTCAGAGGAGTACACGTACGACTTTTTTGTTTATTAGTTTATTTTTTGTCATTTTAGTGTTTAAAAACTGAAAGGACAACATAATACAAGATGTAACAATAAGTAAATTTATAGTGAAGAAAGAATAACAAGTGAGGTAACACAAGGATCAGTACTAGGAATGGTTCTTTTTAATGAGATACAAGGGAGTTTGCTAAGGAACTGGAATACAGTACATATTCTTGCACGTGATACACTGGCTTTCAGCAACATCATTGCTTAGGGCAGTGGAAACGAACAACTAAGAAGAGACTTGGCAAAGCTAGAACAATTGCCAAACCTTTAATATCTGTCTTGCACTGAGTGAAAATCATTGCAATTTAATGCCCCTGAAAAAAAAAAAGAGAGAAGTGGTAGAAAATGTGAGATATTATCATCTGGCAGACATCTAGTGAGTGGGCAGAGACTGAAATATATATGAATGTGGTGTTCAAAGTGGGAAGTCAGGAAAGATGACAGGGTGATCTTGGGACACAACAGTGACGATCACAAACTGTAAGAAATTAGATTGTTTTTTTTTTTCTATGCAACCTGAAAAAAACATTTAAAATACTGAATTCTGAAGACAGTGAGTTGAAAGAGGCTATCTGGTCCAAGATCTGTAGTAGCAGATAAATGAAGAGAAACAAAATAAGCATGTCATGTGTACCATCACGGAAAAAGAGATGGATGTCAGCAGGCACAACAGAAACTTTTAAGTACCCTATGGAGAATAATAGAATTTAAGATGGTAGTGCCTTATAAAATATCAAACATACACGAATGGAAGGGGCTCACAGTTTGAATATGGAGGAAGGGAGAGAGCTTAGACTGTGAAGAAATACATTTTACAAAGGGAGCTGTAGACATACAAGAAGCTTCCTTGAAGAACATATGGAGTCAGAAGCAATGGACAGATTTTAAGGATGCGAAGACCAGCCATATAATGATTTCAGTGAGGGAAAAAGGATGATAGAACCAGAGCGTATCATATAATTAGGTAATAGGCAGACATGGTGGGTATAATTTTTTTACACATCAACAAAGTCTTTATTTTTGTGTTTCACACTCACAGCACACAGTAAATTCTTGCAAATGTCATTTGTGAAGGTATTCAAGGGAATTAAAAGGTTTATGTGTTTTATTCTACTATTCCCTTTCCTTTCTTGGCTGTAAGTAGCTTTTCTGGCTGCTAGGTAAAAGTAAAAGGAGGGCATACATACATTTGTATATTGATAGGGAGATTAAAAATTGAAACCATAAGAATACTTGGTGGGGGGGGGGTTTAAACTGTACCATCCCATGTTGGCTTTTCTGTCTGGCTTCAGCCTGTGGATTAGCAAATCTGACTCAGATTTAAGGCCATCCATTTCTCAAAGACTTCAGCTCACCAGGCACTGCCACTCCTACCCACAATCACACACTCTTCTAAGAACACCTCAGATATACTTTGCCACCATTCCAGTATAGCAGCTCAATCATTGCTCCATTGGGGTGCATTGTTTTGAAATTTTTTTTTTCACTGTTTTCTTCTCTTACCTGTAGGAATTTAGTCTAGCTAGGTGTTAGTAGGTTTAGGCTAGAGAGTTTGTTAGAATAGGTGTGTTTTTTGCTTAGTGTGTGTTTAACAACAGGCTTTCCTTCTCAAGATGCTCATAACCAAGTACATCTATTGCTTGGGGGCTACCCAGCTGGAGTCCCCCTGTGCCATTTGTGAGGGGTTTGGTACTTATGCTGTCAATGAAAGGAGAGCCAAGTTAGTCCTCAAGGGCCTCCCTCCAGCCAGTGAGTCTTCTTCTTCAATGTTCTTATCCAAGGAAAAATCAGATCAGAGTCACAAGCATACATCTAAGGTCCCAAAACCTGATAAAGGGGACCATAACAGGTCTGCATCCTCTTCAGCCCCCATTCTTCCATCTGGCCTACTAGACCCAAATTCCTCAAGACTTTCAGGTTCCCCAGCTGCTTTGGCACTGGCATTGGCTCTGAGTATTTGGAGCCAGTCATCTTCACTGCCTGCATCTGTCAAGGCATGCTCTCCAACTGTCAGTGTCCCCAGCCCATTTTTGGTCAAGGGGGCTCACTTAGAGCTTGTGGCTTCCCCTTTTCCCTTCCACCTCACTGTAGCTCTCAGTGGAGCCTTACATTTCCCTGCTCCAGGCCTGAGCTTCTTCAGTTATCTCCTGCCACCCTAACAAACCTCCAAATCCCCTTATGTGGCTTCGTCTGCTTGGCCATCATGGTTGATGGGCAATCTAAAAGTGTCTGATCTGGAGCAGCTGATGAGGTCCTTCTTGCAAGTGCAGATGCAATTAGCCATTATTTCTTTGGGTCTGAGCTCCCTCTCAGGAACCTCGGTTCCAACACCTTGGCTTCCTCCCTCAGGCCCCATGAATCCGAGGTCATGGGGCCTGGCTGTATTCTCATTCTTAGGGTCAGATCCAATAGCATGGATGATTTCAGTTCTGACCCCAACCTTGGTCTCCTCAAATATGGCTGCATCAGATCCAAGTGGGCCTCTGAACTGACACTTTAAGGCTGGCGTTTACAGGTCAGGTTCAACTGTCCTAGCTTTGGGTTCATTCCTTCTGCTTAGGGCATCTGCTGTTGATAGCTTGGCCCCAGTCTCAGAATCAAGGTGGGGAGTAGCTCATCCAAACTCTGACACATCTTTGGATTTCTTGGATCCCAGGACTATTGGATTTGCATGACCAGCTTCTTCTGCTTCCACTTTCGATGTTGTGAAGAAAATGTTTTGTGGTAAGGAGATGAATTGGTTGAATACAGCCAGTGCCCCCCTCCACATCTCCACCTGTGACCATCCATCAGTGTGCTCTAGGATAGCTCACTCCTTTTGGTCTCCAGTCAATCCCCCTTGCTGGGGCTCCTGCCTGTTCTCCTTTCCACCAGACTTTCCAGAGCAGGAAGTATCCAGTAAGAGGTGATACAAGAGGAAGCACCGTGACTCTACCAAGGAGTCCCTCATGGAGGATATCGACCTTACAGAAGGAGAGAGGTCCCCCAAATCTCTGCATGATGACTTCTCTTTTGCCAATCTTTTGAACTTTCTTTGCCAGTGAGGGGGCTGGACCACTAAAGCCCCTTCACCTGAGGAGTCAATATTTCAGGAGCCATTCAGGGTGGACCCATGTATGCCCTGGGTGGTTCCCCATCTGGACACACTTATCAACCTTGGTGCTTGGTAAGCATGGAAGTGTCCTGATATGGTGAAACCAGTCCCCAGGAAGCCAGATAAAATCCTTGCCCTACCAAAGGATTGACTTCACTAGAGTAGGAGACTGGCTGGGCACCACTAAATTGGACATTTCAGAGGCGAGTTCCTAGATCATAGGATCATAGGAAGTTACTAGGCTAATGGCCCTAGGGCCCTTACAAGCCTGGCCAAGTCCTTACCCTTATTTCCATGATCAGCACCTATTGCCCATGTCCAAGGTCCCTCCCCCAAATTTATTTTATTTTACATTTGTTAACCGGGTTAGTCTAGCTGAACGTTAGCTCGTTTTCAGTGGAGACCCAAGGAGAAAAGCTCCGCAATCAGTATTAACATTTTACATACAGTCAGCAAGAAAATTACATTGGCAGCTAAACAATTAGTTAGAGAAGTAACATTTTACAATAAAATTTTACAGAAAACAGTTGGGTACAATGTTAGAGATCAAAACTGCAAAAAGCATTTACAGTAAATCATACAGAAAAGCAGTAGAGTACAATGTCAGAATTCTTACAATAAAAACTTAGGTACAATGTCATGTAGGGAAAACAGTGTTTATTATTTCTAAGTAGTTATATACAGTATAGGTACAGATGGAGTAGTAAGGTAATGTAGAGATTAAGCAATGAGACAGAGAGGTAGATGAATATTAAAATAGACAGTGGAAAAGAAAGGAGGGATGAGGGACAGAAGCTAGGGTTAGGAAGTTTCAGGGAGGATGACTTCAATGGCAGGACCATTTATTTATTAGGTATTCCCGAGTCGCTAGTTTGAAATGTTTTGTTTGGTCAAGGGACCTAATAGGAAATAGGAAATCTCAGGCATTGGATCATTTGGGAAAGTGCTCTTGTGCCTCAGCTTCATTCGCTGTGAGGGGTTCATAACTATCTTTCTCACTTGATAAGTCTTCAACATGATATAGCATCAGAAGTGTCAAGGAACATCAAGACACAGCAGTTCCCAGAGGCCCAGAAGACTGTGGAGACTCATTTGTCTACTCTGCAGTCTATTGCCAACATTTTCATGAGGCTCATTTCCAGTGCGTCCGATGGAATTTCCTGATTGCCATGCACCGTCACTTTTGAATAGAACTGTGCAACTTTGTGGACTGCTACAAGGCATCCTTTATCAGTGGCATCTTTGATGGCCGCTCAGTCTTTGGGATAAGTTTAAAGATGTTCTGACTAGGAGTGAGCAAGATGGAAAGGTGCTGTCTGCCATCAGAGTACGTTTTGCTACCACTTAGCAGACCTTTTCACGTAATTGGAGGGAAGTTGGAGCAGTCTTTCCAAGATGCTCCTTCTAAAGGTTTTCCCTGTGGCTGGGGGGGGGGGTAACTACAGTGGATGACACAGAACCAGGGCTTTCATGAAGCATTCTCTAGGAGGCCCTTTTAGAGATCCTGAAGGATTGCCCATCTGTCCTGCTCTGGAGGCAGTTGTGGGTCACTTGGCTCTACACCCAGAAGCTTGGGAGGTCATCACCTCACACGCATGTTTGTTAAGAGGCATATCCAAAGACTATTCAGTTCCAGTTTTAGAAATTTGGAATTTCAATCCCAAATGTCTCAGTGACATTCCACCCCATCAGAGACAGTAGAGTGGGGAACAACAGTCTCCCTTTAGAAATTCAGAAGCTGCTGGCAAATCAAATCATCCAAGAGGGCCCACCAGACCAACAAAGATCTGGGGGACTACTTAAGGTTTCTTTTGGTACCAAAGAATAACATACACTTCAGACCAATCTTGGATTTGAGCAAGCTAAACCCTTTTGTAAAACAGAACAAATTTGGGTGGTCACAGTGCATGCCGTTCTACCTCTGCTGAGGAAGAAAAACTGAATGTGTTCAATAGATTTCAAGGATGCCTACCATTGTATTAAGATAGATGTTCCAGAAGGTTCCTGCACTTCTGGCTGGGAGCCAATCATTAGCAATAAAGGACACTGCCACTCAATCTCGCCACTGCCCCCAAGTGTACACCAAATGTATGGCAGTTGTGGCAGCCTGGCTGCAGCGATGTCAGGTCTTCCCTTACCTGGATGATTGGCTCCTCACTGTCCAATAGCTCTCAAACTCCCATCTTCAAAATGTGGAACACTTACAAATGGCTTACTAGCAACTTCAACTAGGAAGGTCATAGGATAGTTAAAATGTTGATTTTACTTATAAAAAAGATCTTTTAATGATTTAATGTGATTCCTTTCTATTTACAATGGATATCAGTTAAAAAAATCCCATCACTGAATGTGTGACAGACCTTTTCAATGTGGAACTTTGAGGAACATGAACTTTTTAAGACCCCAAATGATGTACGTTCCTCGTAATGAGGTACACTTGAGAGGTATGCACTGCCCCCATAACAGCATCCCTAATTATGGCCAGGGATACCTTACTCCAGCTATGAAGTTCCTTGGAGATCACCACCAGTTATCAGAAATTAAGCCTGCATTCCATCCAGACACTGAAAATTATAGGCTGCCACTTGTATACCACATCCCAAATTCAAATTGCCAAACTTCCAACTTCCAAAGTGTCCAGCCTTTGATCTCAGGCAGTCTCTTTGCTTTCTTATGAAAAACTGCCATACATGCTGTTCTGAAAATTTTGGGTCATGTGGCAGCTTCCAATAGTCTGGTCCCTCTATCGAGGTACCACTTGAGGGCTCCGCAATGGACTGTTGCAGTGAAGTGTTCCTATTTGACACATCCATTGTATTTCCCCATAATGTTAATGAAGATTTGTTGCAGTCAGATTAAGTGGTGATTAGAGTCTCCATCTGTGATCAAAGAGAGACTGTTCTTCCCCCTCCACTGGCCACGGTAACTATGCATGCCTCCCTTCTTGGGTGGGGGGGGGCATTTCAAAGGGAGGATAGAAGGGACCTGGTCTTCCTCAGAAACCAGCCATCAATGTCCTGGAGATGAGGGCTGTCATGCTTGTGTTGCAGGCTTTCCAGGAATCTCTCCCTAATGGTGTGATTTTGATCCAGATGGACAACATGTCCATTGTTTAGTATCTGAGCAAATGAGGGGGGGGCCCAGTCTTACTTCTTATGTCGAGAGGCCATGAGGGTTTGGCAGTGGGTGATTTTATTTCAGCGGTTTCTGATTGCAATGTACATCCTGGGGAAATCCAGCATTCTAGCAGACAGATTAAGTAGGAAAATTCTTCTTCCTCACAAGTGGTCTCTAAATCCACCGTCCATTTGATGGTAGCCACATGGATTTTTCAGCTCTGGGGCGCTCCATGTTGTGACCTATTTTCCTCCAACTCCAAGTGCCACAGCTGTTAATGCCTTAGTGCCTCCTTAGGGACAGTCACAGAGATGCTGTCCTGTATGCTTGGCCTCCAGGTCTCCCATATGCATATCCATCAGTTCCCCTAATAATTAAATTCCTTCAGAAAGCACCCCACTACAGAATTACTGTGATCCCCATTGCTCTATTCTTGGCCCCATCAGGTGTGGTTTCCCCTTCCTATGTCCTCTTCTGAGATACACACCCTGCATGTTGAATCCCATTCCGGATCTTTATTTCCCATCCAGTGGGACTGGATCCTCCCAACCTTCAGATCCACAAATTAACCATCTGATTCCTCCAATTCCCTTGATGGCCAGAAATCCCAAGCTTTCAGACATGCATATCTTGTCCTCTTCCCAGAAGCTGTCTACTAGGAAGGTGTATGCTATTAAGTGGAAAGATTGTGGCATTTGGGCTGATTCTCGGGGCTTGGACCCCTTTCCAGCAACCTTGGAGGTAGTCCTAGACTTTCTTTTGGACTTAACCAATGCAGGTTCCAGTTATTCCATGATTAAGGTGCAAGTGGCAGCAAAAAAAAAAAAAAGCTACAATTGGTAGCCATATCTAATTATCTTGTTGGCAGGGATAATGTACGTTTGACTGACTTGAAAATCTCCAAAGCTTTTTTCAAGTGTACTTTTCTATTGCACTATCCTGTTTAGGATCCTGTACTGCCATTTGATTTACCTGCTGTGCTGCAGGTCTCTGAAGGCTCACTTTTTCAGCCTTCTGCTTCCTCAGATTTGAATTTTTTATCTTTAAAGACATTGTGGTGGCTGTTAATTCTGTCACACATATGTCTGAATTACAGGCTCTTACTGCTATTCTTTCATGTCTGGTTTTCCATAAAAATAGGATGTCTTGCCACACAGACCCTTCTTTCTTTCCAAAGGTGGTTAATGAGAATAACCTGAACTAGTCTATTCATCTTCCAGTATTTTTTCCAAGTTTTTTCTAACAAGCATGAATACTTGTTGCATTGTCTGGACGTATCTAGACATTTGGTTCATAGGTGTGTATTAGGCTAATGGCCCTGGAGCCTTTACAAGCCTAGCCCATAGGATTACCCTGAGATTCTGTTTGGACAGGACAGAGTCTTTCAGGAAGTCTGACCAGTTTGTTTCCTTTTCAAAGTCTAGATTGAGTAAACCTGTTTCTAAAGTTATACTATCTAAGTGGTTGTCAGATTGTATTACCTCTCATATACTTTGAGAGGTAAGATATTGCATTGAAAACCAAAAGATCATTCCACCAGAACTATGGCTACTTTCATGTTTTATTTTCCTCTAGAGCATCTTTAGATGATGTGTGTGTGCAGCTGCCATTTGGGCAGATCCTCACCCATTTGTGTCTCACTAGATGAGGTGCGGTGGTGCAGTGGTTAATGTTGTTGCCTCACAGCAAGAAGGTCTCCAGTTCAATTCTTGGCTGGATTGCCTTCTGTGCGGAGTCTGCATGTCCTACCTGCATTGGCGTGGGTTTCCTCTGTGTACTCCGGTTTCCTCCCACATTCTAAAGACATGCATCTGGAGCATTTCTTCCTGGGTCTCCACTAAACATAGGCTCTGTCCTAATCAGACTTTCCCAGTCAACAAATGTTAAAATATATAAATATATACGATGGACATTCTGTCTAGGTCCAGTGCTTCATTTGGTTCCACAGTATTGTGCAATATTCTTCATTTAGAACCTCCCAGGGGTGTTAAGTCACTGGGGACTCTGTCCATCATGTTGAAGCCAGACAGAAAAGACAACATCGGATACAGAAGTTATGTACTTGCCATTACTATAGCTCTGTGTTGTCTTTCTCTCTGGTTCAACCTTCCCTCCCTCCTGCCCCCACCTGTATGGTGAGTCTTTCTTCATGTGATGATTGAGTGGCAGAAGTTATTTTTCCCTTTCTGTTGGGATCCTTAGTTTCTATTCTATTAGGCAGATGCCTTACATAAATTCAGATTGAGTTTGCCTCTCTCAGTCTAAAGTATTCATCGGGGTGTGAGGGATTGTGGGTAGCGAAGGCAGAACCTGGAGAGCTGAAGTCTTTGAGAAATGTCCAGCCTTGGATCCAACAATCCACAGGCTGAACCAAATGGAGAAAGAAAACACGGACCTATTGTTGTGGTAAGTACATAATTTTCATTAATTATTTTCTTCTCCCTCCTTTCAAGGGATTCCTTAGCATACTTTCTTTCAAACCTCCCTGTTTATGCCTATTGTTAATCAAATGCTTTCCGGGGGGGGGGGGTAATATAGCCTGTCCCATTAGAACAAATAGAAAGAGAATTTTATTTGAGGGTTTTTGGTAGCAAAGAAAAAGGAAACTTGGAGACCTGCATTCCATCTCTCATTTCTAAACTGGCGCATCAAGATTCCAAAATTCAAAATGCTTTCTCTGCAGTCTCTGCTATCTTTTGTCCTTCTTTTCAGTTTTCTATTCAATCTAGACTTAAAAGATGGTTAGCATCACATTCCAGTTCACAAAAATCATTAGACGTTTTTAAGATTCTCTCAGTCTGGCTTACATTTTCAGTTTTCTGCTTTATCTTTTGGGTTGTCAGCGGCTCCAGTAGTGTTTATAAGGTGTCTGGTTCCAGTAATAGCTCATTTAGATGACTGCCTTTCTTTTGCAGACTGTTTTCTTGGGCATTAAGAATCTCTTTTTACTTGTCAAGAATCTTCTTCACAACCTGGGTTTTGAATTAAACCTAGAAAAATCATCCCTCAGTATGTTTCACAGGATAATGTTTCTAGGCTGCCTCCGAGATACATCCCTCATGATGGCCGTCCTTCCTCGGGGCAAAGTGGACTTTTATAAAGAAAAATTCATAATATTTTCCAGCCAGGATCATACAACAGCCAGGGACTATCTCAGGATATTAGGTTTTATAGCCTCTACAATTTTCCTAGCTAGACTACACGAGACATTCAGTGGTTCCTGAAATCCTACAGGAGACAACATCTGCAACCCCCCTTTCCTTTCTATTTCTGGTGTTCAGTTTTGTCAAGAGGGAAATTCACTGGTTGGAGAATCTGTTATCCCTCAATCTGAGTATCCCTTTCTCTGCCCCCTAACCCTTATTCAGTCTGTAACTACAGATGCATCAGATTTTGCATGGAGAGTGGTCTCCAAAGGGGTGAAAATGTAAGATCTGTGGAACCATCAGGAAGAAAAAAGGCACATAAATATCAAAGTAAAAATGGCATTATTAAATGCCCTTTAATCACTGAACCATTTCTGGAGCCCAGGACCTCTGTTGGTCATCACAGGCAACACCACAGCCATGTAGTACATAAATAAACTGGGAGAACTAGATCATACCTCATTTGCAGATTAGAAGTGGTAGCCGGGGAATGGATCTACACCTCAGTCTATCCCCACATGTTAATTACATTACATCAGAGCAGAATTTTGTGTCAGACAAGTTGTACAGGACCAGGACAGACCCCCACGAATGGCAGTAGATCTTTTTGCATCCATTCACAACAAATGTCGTTAAAGAAGTTCTGCTTCAGGACTCCTTGCAGAACAGCTTAGAAAAAAGATGATTTTTTCCTCCCTTTGGATGAGAATCCTCCTGTAAGTTTTTTCACCCTTTCTTCTAATTATAGACCTTTTAAAGATACAAAAGGACTTTCCAAAATAATGTGGTTAACTCCGTTTTGGCCCAGACAGCAAAGGTTCTCCCTTTTTTTGAAAATGGCCAAGGGCAGTTACCACAAGCTCATAAGATGGACTTGCTCACACAAGACAGTAGCTCCCAGATCCATGCCATCTTTCAAGTTCTTCAACTCTCAGCCTGGATGATAGAATTTTAGTGACTGTTAGGCACATTTTTGTTCCAAGGTTGTGTAGCAGGCATTAAAGAAGCCTAAGAAGCTTGCTACTTGAAATTCATATATGGCTAATTGGAAGAAATTTTCTAGGTGGTGCCAAAGAATGAACCAGATCCTTTTAAGTCTCGAACCCCTTTGGTTCTGCTATATTTGTCTGAGTTATCCTCTGGCCTTTCTTAGTCTTCCATTAAGATTCATCTTTCAGCCTTATGGATTCCCCTTTTTTATTTATGTCACATGAAACATTTGCTGAAAGGAGTATTATATATTTAGCCACCTAGAAAACAGGTGACCCCATCATGGGATCTTAATGCTGAGTTAAAAGTTCTTATTGTGGAAGACAGTGTAACTCATTGCTCTGACCTCTGCTAGAAGAGTATTTGAATTGTAAACTTTTATAGTGGTTTACCCCATCTCATTTTTTCTTAAGATAGGGCACCCTTGAGAACCAACCCTTCTTTTATGTCAAAAGTGGTTTTAGAGTTTAATTTGAATCAATTTATTCACCTCCCTATATTTTTTCCAGAGTAAATTCTGCACGCTCAGGATATCCACAGATAACTCAGATATTATGTTGTCTCATCAAAGGACTTCAGAAATTATATTCAGTTGTTCATTTCTTATGTCATTTAAGAAATTTGGACACTCAGTATCAAAACAGATTATTTTAAAATGGTTGTTCCATGCTATTCTGTTTTGCTATTCCTTTCTTGGCAAGTGACTTCCAGGCAAAATCAGAGATTCTACTAGGGCTATGTCTACTTTGGCTGTTTTTTAGAAAGGGGTGGACTCAAGAAATATTAATACTTTCTACCAAGCACTACTAAACTGACTGTTTCTCTACTGCTGAGGCAGGATTTGCTAGAACTGTATTCCAGGGTCTCCTGAATTCTTTTCCTTCATCCTCCTCCTCCCTTTCTGTGTAAGCTTTGGTATCAGTTCCACATAGCTTAACCTACTGTAACAGTGATGTAATGATGAACACAGTAGAGTTGTGTATGTCAACTTACCATAAGAATAAGAGTTTGAATGTATCACTGTTGCAGTGCAAACACCCTCCCTCCTTCCCCCTTACTGCCTTTTACCAGGGTGAGGTTCCCAATATTTTCCATTTTCTGCTAGTACAGATTTTATTGGCAGGGTTCCTGGGGCAAGAAAACTTATTTTTTGAAACCCCTACGTCTACCTTTATACTAACTTGCTGTCAAGCTCCAGTGAATGTGTAGACTCATGGAAGGTGCCCTAAAGTTTTAGAAGATAACTGAACATCCAGTCCTTGTCAGGATATATCCCATTTAGTTTACGCTACTGCCACAGTGATCTAGTTAAACATCTACTGTTATGTTAAGTTTGCTCACACAGTTGTACTTTGCAGATGAAATGTTTTGCATGTTTAGGGGATAAAGGTGCCAAATGTATGCATGAGAATTTATGAACAGACATATGAATGGGTGAGAAGGGCTAGGTTTCAGTGATGCTTTTAGATAAAACTAAACAGTTACGAAGAATGTCTCTTAGGTTGTCAGAAAGTAGTATTGTGACATATACGTTAATTGTTCTGTACATTTAAGTGATAAATGGATGTTAACCATTTAAGACAGAATAGACATAAGTTTCTGTTTCTGGGGGTGATACAAGTGTATCAGTTTGGTTAAGTGACTTACTCAAAGTCATACAGTCCACACGCAGAAGGTGAAGTAGTCAAACTTAAACTGCAGGATGAAGTTTGTTAGTAATAGTCTTTAAACATCTGTGCTATACTGACACAAAAAGAAAAAGAAATGTAGGATGTAGGCTACAAATGTCCTACTGGGTATTACAAGAATTAACATAGGAATGGAAGCCCTATAGAATAGCAACAGACATGCTTAGTACCATCTACTACTCTGCAGGTACCTGGGTCCTCGAAGTGTACAGAGGAATATCAGAGGGATAGTGATATTGCTGTCAATGAAAAGGGTGCCAGGTGTGAATCAAATAAAGTAGTTAGCTGCACATAGGACAATGAAATTATCGGGTGAACATAATACTTTACTAAAAAGACATGGATTAGTGCGAAAAATGCTTATTCTATTAAATGAACTTAGAAAGAGACTGGTGCTACAGCACAAATTCCACTTAAAACGTTGATCTAGATTTTCTCTTCTGTATGTTACTCAACATATGGGTCACAGATCTGATCTCGGATCTGACTTCAGACACTTTTAGACTTGTGAATCCTCAGCTCATGCTCCTCCCCTTATCCATAATGCCCTCTCGTCTCCAAGATTAGCTCAGATCTCATTTGCTCATAGTGAGCAGATGTGGTCTGGTCAGCTCAGGCTTGACACAGGTAAATTCTCTCTCTAATTACTTTTGTAGTAGTATTTCATTGCCTTTTCCAAATTCTGTATTGTTCTGCTTAATTCATTTCACTGTCTTAATTGTGGTCATCTAATATTATAATTGTTAATAGTAAACTATTGAGTGCAACAGTGTTGATTACTTTTCTT
Source organism: Protopterus annectens (assembly GCF_019279795.1). NCBI lineage: Eukaryota > Metazoa > Chordata > Ceratodontiformes > Protopteridae > Protopterus > Protopterus annectens. Next base: position 596,211,825 of record NC_056750.1, read on the forward strand.
GTATCAGTACAGACAGATTTATGTGATGGTGTTTCAGACAGAGATAAGTGTGAATTTTTCAGTGACAGGATTTCAGGTAATGGGCCTTGAAATGACATGAATGGACTATGCAAATCTCAAGATAAAATGGAGATTGTGCTAAAATCACCTGGGCATCAGAATATGCCATAACAAAAATAACTAAAGCAGTGTTATTTTGAGACGTAAAATATTAAATTTGCATTACACACATTTTCTTGATGGCAAAAGGAGACAACAAGCATATCTAGTCTGCCCAGTAAGTACATTTAACATTCTAACCCTCTGTCCCTATCTTCTCTCTAACACTTTTTCCACCTCTCCCTTACTTTCTATGGATTGCCTTTTCACTGCACTTTCTGGTAGTTAATTCCATAATTTCACAACGGTTACCTTGAAGAATTACTTTTGTAAATCCAGGAGGTATTTAGTTACCACAGTCTACTGCTGGTGTCTCCTCTTTCTCTCCTCCTTGTTAAAGATAACCTTGTCATATCTCTTTGACATGACATTGTGGTCCATTTTCATGTCCTTCATGTCTGTTCTGGTCTCCAGTGAAAAGAGATCTATCTGTTCTAGTCTCTGACCATATCCTTTTATCTCCATCCCATACAACTTTCTGGGGACTTTCATCTGGACTCTTTCCAGCAACCTGATGTCTTTTTCCTTGTTATAGCTTTCAGAACTACACATAGCACTTAAAATGTGGACTGACCGAGGCTGCATAGATCTAAATGGCTTCCTTACCTTGGTTGTTTGTAAGCTAGATGAGGTTTCACAATTTTGCACAAAGAATCACTGCTGGCATAGTTTCTATTTGTGCTCCAGCAATAATTCTAATTTTATAGTTTCATAGTTTCATAGTTTAGTACTAGGCTATCTGCCCTGGGGCATTTGTAAGCCTAGCCATAGTGATGTGGCTTTCGCCACCCCATAGAATGGTACAAAATGCACAGAATAGATTTAGAATACTGTGCCTCTGTCTAGTAGTGACACAGTGAAGGTCCCCTTATATAATAGAATTAGTTTACTGTGCCCCTGTCTAGTAGTGACACAGATGTGACCCCTGGGGTAAACTTACGATCTCCCATCCACTCATCAAGATTTCTCTTGAAGAGAGTCAGTGAGGGGCTCTGCCTAACATGAACTAGGATCTTGTTCCAGAGCATGGGAAGCCTCTGGGTTATGAATCTATCCCTCCAGCATGTCCTATTCATACTTGTGCCAAGGTTTAAGTCTTTAGCTCTCGTGGTTCTGATGGATTTGGATTTTTTGAGGTGGAGCATGTCCATCAGTTCCTGATTGGACATGGCCTTGTACGTCAGCAGAGATCACCTCTGAGCAGGCGGCATGCTACTGAATAGAGCTGGAGTTTCTTTAGTCTGGCAGAATAAGACATATGTTGGAGACCCTTGATCTTCTTGGTGAGGTACTTTTGTGGTCTCTCCAGCTGTTGCAAATGCCGTGTGAGGTACATACCAAATGGGGCATTGTACTCAATCATGGGTCTGATGAGGGAGGAGTATAGGGGTACAATGACATCCTTGGATCTGGATGTGAATCCCTTCATGATAAGGTGTGCAAGGTAGTATGTTTTTCTAACCACTTTGGCAACATGGGTGTCAAATGAATGGTCACTGTCGACCTGGGTCCCTAGGTCTCTGATTACTTTTTCCGTACTCAGTGGGTTGCTGTCTATGTGATAATTTGTGGGTATTTTGTTTTTCCCAAAGGGGATGACTGTACATTTTTTGGCATTTAGTTTAAGGCCATGACTCTGGCACCAGTGTCCGTTTCTGTGAGGCCTTTTTGTAGGATGTATGTGTCCGCTGGTGTATCGACTATGGCGCCTAGTTTGCAGTCATCTGCAAACTTTGTCAGCCACAACCCTCCCATGTTTGCTTTAACATCTGAGAAATAAATGCCGAACAAGAGGGGTCCCAGGACAGATCCCTGTGGGACACCACTTGTGACTGGCTTTGAGTCTGACATTGCTCCAGCGATTTTAACTTTATGGGTTCTGTCCTTTAGCTAGTTTGCAACCCATCTAGTGACATAAGGGTTTACATTTAAGCTGTTGAGCTTATCTATGATGCCTGAGTGGGGTATTGTGTCGAAGGCCTTAGCCAAGTCCAGGTAGGCTGTATGGACTGCTTTGCCCTCATCAATGGCTCTAGTGACTGTTTCGAAAAAGTCAGCCAGGTTCAAAAGGCAGGATCTGCCCTTTACAAAGCTGAACTGGGTGGGGTCAAGTGTCTGTAGGTTCCCAGTACCTCTGTTTATGAGTTCCATAATGATTCTTTCCATAGCTTTGCAGACCAGGCTGGTTAAGCTTATGGGGCGGTAGTTCCCAGGGTCTGTAGAGGTACCCCCTTTGTGGAGTGGGACCACTGTTGCTGTACGCCAGTGTTCAGGTACATATCCTGTAGTAAGGCTAAGGTTAAATAGCATTTTATGTGCGGGTTTAGCTCCTCTTGGAGTTCACGTAGCACGCAACCCGGGATACCGTCAGGTCCCATTGATGCTGCGTTCTTAGCTTTGCTGAGGGCGGCTCTCACCTGGACATATGAGATGACAGGGAGATTACATTCAGCTGGGATAAGTATTTCTTCTTTTGGGGGTGAGGGAGGGGAGAAATTTGTACTGAACCTGTCAGCCAGAATGTTGGCAATATCTGTGGGTTCAGTGTATTTTTTGTTGTTGTAAACTAACTCTGAGCATATCTGAGGGTTTCCACCCAGGTTTCTAACATAGCTGAAGAAGGCTTTGTGGTTATCTTTAGTGTCCTTAGCGATTTTTATCTCAAAGTTGGCCTTGGATGTTTTTATGAGAGAACGTAGTTTTCTGCTAGTATTGATCAAAGATGTCTTCCCTTTATGGGATTTTGCTCTGTCGTGCAGTAGCTTCCTTCTTTTGTTATACAATTTGTTAATGGTTGAGGTCCACCAGACAGGACGCTTGCCTTTGGTGGAGAGGGACTTGGATTTATTTGGGATTGCATGATCCATGCATTCTTGGAGATGTCCATAGAAAGCATTTGTGAAGGATTTAGCATTGTGGGATGTGGTATCCACTGGCCCAGTGGGCTTAAAGGATACCATCTCAGTCTTAAGAAGAGTGAAGTCTGCTTTTGAGAAGTTTTTCACTGTGGTCTTTTGTGCTGGGGGTGGAGGTGGGATATGTATATCCAGGGTGATTAGTTTGTGGTCAGATCTCACTAGTGAGGGGTATACCTCCGGTGTGGAGCATTTTGTCCCCATGTTTGTGATGATCAGGTCTAGTATATTATCTCCCCTAGTGGGAGAGGTGACTAGTTGTTCCAGTGCATTTGAATTTATGAATTCCAGGAACCTTTGGGCTGGGGTGTTAGGGCTAGAATAATGTACCCAATCTATGTTAGGGTAGTTGAAGTCTCCCCGTATGATGGTATTTTGTGATACATTCATATCCTCCAATGTCTTCAGGAAGGCTGAGTGGGGTTCCTGAGATTGGGAGGGTGGTCTGTAACATGCTACCAGTTGTATAGCAGTTTTGCCTATGGTTAGTTGCACCTGTATGGTCTCCGATGCTTCATGTGTTGCTACTAACCTGGAGGTGTGGGTGTCCTTGATGAATATGGACACTCCCCCTCCCTTTGTGTTTCGGCCCGGGTTTTGGGGCCGAAAAGCATGATACGAGGTATAGCCTGGTAGCAATGGGGTGCTCTCAGGAGCCTTGAACCAGGTTTCAGTTACTGCACAGACGTCGATGTTCTCCATACTGAGGAGTGCATCGAGTGCCTGCATCTTGATATTTAGACTTCTGGCGTTGAGCAGCATTACCCTTAGTTTTTTTCCATTTTTGTTTTCTAAGGAGGTGGGTTTGTCTTTTGAGCCTTGCCTAAAAAAGACACTATGGGGGGTGGCAAGAGCCTTAGCCAATATCCGGAAGCCCAGTGGTGACAGGTGCAAGCCGTCCCTTGCGAAGCTGCATGGCTTGTCCAACATGTCATCCCAGGCAGACAGACATTGGATCCCCTTAGAATGACACCAGTACTTGAGCCAATTATTAAAGCTGATCATCTTGTCTTTGTATTGTGGCATCATTCTTGGTGAGGGCAAGATGCTGCTCAGGGTCAGGGTCATACCAGCCTGGGCTACATAATCTGAGAGCTCCTCTATGTCTCTTTTCATGTAGTCCAGGGAGGCACGTCTCAGGTCATTCATGCCAGCATGGACAATGACGGAGTCATATTTGTACTTGCTTTGGAGTGACCTGAGTGTGTGTGTTATGTGGCGGATCCTAGCCCCCGATAGGCAGCTCACAGTCACCCTCTCCTTGTTCATGCTGTTAGACTTTTCAGTGTTCTCAGTGATTCTATGACCATGAAGGTAGAATATGTAAGTAAAAAGGTATGGAGGCAGGGGCTGGGCCTTGGCCCATACATTTTTTCCCTTTTTCACATTGGGTTGAAACTTTACCCAATTTGTTTAATCTATTTTGTAACTTTGACCCACTAAGGCTCAGTGTGACACAAGGCTCAGTGTGACACAATAGAACTGAGCAGAATCATTACTTCATTACTTCTGGAATCTATCCTGCTGAGGTTATACTCCACAACTCTGTTTGCTGCTGTCACTGCCCTTTCATGTAGCTCTTAGCAATCCAGTCCAGATGTGATTAATGCACATATATCATACCTCTCAACTTTACAGATTTTTGCAGAATGTCCAGATTTTTGCCTCATATTTTTGGTCCATTTTTTCATAAAATTGTGTTTTTCTGGCAAATTAGTGGCAAATCATTAAAGATTAAAGTTAGAAAATAATGCCAGAAATTTGAGTTTCAGACTTCAAACCCTTCAAAAAATTCAGGCGAATGCAACACCTGTTATTCTATCAACTTTCTAAGTTTGTAAGATCAGTATTTAAAAAAATGTCCCTATTTTTGAGCATTTGTCCCACTTTTATGTATGGCTTTGTCCAGATTTCTTGCTGTAAGAGGTTGAGAGGTATGAGTCCTACATCATTTTCCTATTTTTTGCTACCAGTTCCCCACCCCCATTTGATACTTCATACCAGGTTTCTAAGTGCAGTGCTTAGTATTTACTTACTTTGAAAACTATCTTTTTACAGCCCATTTGATCAGCCTTTCCTGAGATTCTTCGACTCATCTTCTTGTGTTAACATCTTTGTGTCTTCAGCTAAGAGGCTGGACATATTCTGTATTCCTTCAGATATATTTGAAACAAACACACTGAATGGTGCTTGACCAAAGACATACCCTGACTGGCATTGTCTTTCTAACCACAACCCAGTGCACCCTTCAGTTCAGTTCAGTCTTTTAGCAATTCAGTTTCTCAGTCTTGGTCTTGTCCCCAGCTTCTCTGGTTTTTCTGATAGTTGACTCTATGGGACTGGGTTTGAGACCTTGGTGAAGTCTATGTGGCAGATGTTTACCAGTACTCCGTTAGCAGTTTATCCTGTAATCCAGACATGAAATTAAATCAGATTTGGCTGTCAGCCCCACCTGATCATTAGCCTATATTAACTGCTGTTCTGGAGGTTGTCATCTTCTAGGAAGCAATTAAATTTCCCCTTCAGAATTCTTTTCATGACTCCCTGCTACTACTGTTGCACTAATTGGCCTGTAGCTTCCCTTATTTTACCCACTGCTCTCACTGTTCAAGGGTACCATACTTGCTGTACTACATTTCTCAAGCACTTGCAAATTACCCAGTGATCTGATGAAGATCTCTATCATTAAATCTGCAAACACACTGACCATGTCATGACGATTCTGGGATGCAGTGTATTTGATCCTTAAGCTCATCATCCCAAAGCATTGTGAGATCTTCCTTTGCCTTGAGCCATGTTGCCCTTTTATCTGCCAACTGCTTTCTCCAGTCTGGAGTATGTTGATGTTCTTCATGTTTCACTGTTGCAGTCATTACATTAGGGGTAATCTGCTAGCAGGTTGCCCTCAGTCGGCCTGAATAACAAAGTCTTGGATCCTGCTTCAGTTGCTATCTCCTCTTCCATGACGTCAGGTCTTCAGGGGTATAAAACATACAGCCGACGCCATTTTAATCAGTCTGTCTTGCCGCACGGTGCCCGAAGACAAAGCAGTTCGCAAGTGCCGGCCGGCCGACTCCTGAAATTTTCGTTTTCGAGTTTCAGAACCGAAGTCTTTAAACTAAAGCTAAGTACCCCGTTGGGGAAACTTTTTCTTGCTCCTTACCGATGTCAGTAAAAGTTAATAATTGCATTACTTGTGGGAAGCAAATACCTCATAAGGATTTTCATTTGTACTGTATTCCTTGCCTAGGCCCTGACCACAACGTGCCTTGCTGTCGGTTTTGTGCTAAATTTAACCAACGCACTATTAAGTGTCAGTATATTTTTGCCTCTAAATATTTTGGTTCAAGATTTAACTACCCTGAAATGTCATCGGTTAGCAATCCGACTACCGGAGTTCACAAACAGACTGTCGAGGTCCAAAACTGATGACGAAGCTTCTCCTAAACCAGTCGCCGGTTCACCGGTGCTCAGTGAGGCGCTTTCGCAGCCCCTAATACCCGCTACTTTTGAGTCGGAGGCCTCTACTGAGACCCATTTGGAGTCTGGTATGCCTCGAGATTCGCAAAGTATTGAACCCATGGATGTCTCTCCCTTGGAGCTGCTGAGCAGGCACCAGCTTCTGAGGGTGTTTTCAGGCCTCAACATTTTTATATCAAACCGACGCCAGCAGCAAAAACAAGGTCAAAAACAACTTCTGTGTCTAAAAAACTGATGCCTGAGCCACATGTTCAGGCCCCTATGCCTAAAAAACAAATGATCAAAATGGCTGAGGATTTAATTATCTTGATCAGGGGTTCCCAACCCCCCTCTGCTAAGAGACTTAGGCAAGGCACTGATTAGGAATCTTCAGATCAGGTTTCCATTTCTTCTGATTCCTCTTCTGAGCAGGAATTTTCTATTCCACCTTATGAGGATTCTGATGCAGAGGAATCAGTCCCATCTGCATCTCCTCCTGAGAATTACTGTTTTGGAGAGACTTTGCATACTTTAAGGGAACATTTTCACTGGGAGAGTCAGGACTTCTCAGAATCAAAAAAAGAGGCTTAGGGATTTCCTTCTTCTTCCTCAACATAGGCCTTTGGCAATACCTCCTGTATTAGACATTGTGGATGATGTGTTCTCGAAATCAAGCATGGCTCCTGATTCCTTGCCTCCGGCTCCTAGTAAGCCAGACAGATATTACAGGGTTCCTGACTCCCACAAATTTCTTTTCAAAAATCCTGCTGCTGATCCTGAGACTATTTCTCTGGGTCCCAAGAAAGCCAAAAATCCTACCCCTTCTGATAGAGATTCCAGGGCGCTGGATAGATGGGGTAAGAAGGTTTATATGTCTGCAACCTTGGCAATCAGGGCTTTAAACTGCCAGTTTCATATGCTTAAATGTCAACAGCATGTTATGGGCTTACTGAAACAAAAAATTATGTTGATTTCTGATTGTGTGGAAAATAAAGAGTTACAGGATTTATTGCATGCAGCAGAACAGGTTGGAAAGCATACTTTGCAATGTGGTTTTGATTCCTTGGAGGCCTCTTGTATGGCCGCCATTACTGGATCTGTGATAAGAAGGCATGCCTGGCTCAAGGAGAAAAATCTGCCTGATCATGTTAAAGCTAAATTGTTGGATGCCCCTTTACAGCATGATACTCTGTTTGGTAAAAAGGCCGAAGAGGTTTTAAAGAAAATGGAAGACAAAGCTAAATCTATGCAAACGGTAAAAGATTTTTTGCAAGTGCAGCCACCCAGGTTTAGTAGGCACCGGCCTACTAAGAAATGGTCCTTTCCTGTGTCCAACAGAGCCACTCAGGCCAAACCCAGGTGCTCAAAAGGCTCCAGATATCAATCACAGGGATCATACAGGTCAAAGCAATGGGGTGCCTCCACCTCCAGATCTGGAGGTAACAAAGCACAACCCTACAGTAAGCAGTCTCAATGACTTTCCTCTACCATCTCCAAGCACTTACCTTTTGGCAGCCCCCTTAGGGGGGAAACTAGCACTTCATGCTCAAAATTAGCAGTTAATTACCCAGGACAAGTGGGTATTAAACATAGTATCCCAGGGGTACAGATTTCATTTCCATACTTTGCCAATTCCAAACGGATGGCCGGATCTGCCACAAAACCAGTGGGCAGAGGCCCAGAAAAAAGTAAAGTCCCTCATGGATATGGGGGCTATTCAACCGGTACCAGAAGAGGAAAAAGGACAAGGATTTTATTCAAGGCTTTTCCCGGTACCCAGAAAAGACAATTCATGGCATCCAATACTGAACTTATCGATTCTGAACAAGTTCCTGTACATTCCAAAATTCAGAATGCTGACTTTACAACAGCTATTGCCTATGCTAGGCAAGAATGCTTGGTTAGTAACTCTAGACTTAAAAGAGGCATACCTGCATATCCCAATAAGGGAATCTTGCAGAAGATACATCCACTTCAAAGCAGGTTTTTTGCATTACCAATTCTCTACACTGCCCTTTGGCTTATCAACTGCGCCCAGGGTCTTTACAAAGTGCCTGACACCAGTAATTGCATTCTGCAGACAAAAAAACATTCAAATGTATCCTTATCTGGACGATTGTCTCATTCAGGCAGAGGACAAGGACACTCTTCTTCAACATCTGGCATTTGTAAAAAGGCTTCTAGCATGCCTAGGATACACCATAAATGAAAAGAAATCACAACTGATACCCTCTCAAATAATTACATTCCTGGGTGCAAGCTTGAATACAGCTGCCCAGATGGCTTACCTCATGCCAGACAAACAACTGCAATTGACAACATATTTCAAACAACTTGCAACAAAAACCCAGTTATCTGCAAGACAAATTCTGCAAGCTTTGGGGTTCATGGCATCCTGCATTCTACTAATTCCATATGTGAGACTGCATATGAGGAAACTTTAATGGTACCTAAAAAGTTTATGGATTCAACATTGTCACAGCCTGGAAACAATGATCCCTCTCATTCCATGCCTACAACAGGAGTTTATTTGGTGGGTAGAGACATGTCACCAAAACAAGGGACTGTCATTCACTCTACCCCCCTGCCACCATAACCCTAACTACAGATGCATCAGACTATACTTGGGGGGCCCACCTGGCAGGGAGATGCATTCAGGGCAAATGGAGCCCAAACCAAATGCATCTGCATATCAACCAGAAAGAAATGCTAGCTGTTCAGAATGCTTTGACAGCCTTTAAGGACTTACTTCATCCAGGACAACTACTGATAAAGACGGACACCATCACAGTTATGTGGTACATAAACAAGCAGGGGGGTACCCATTCCTACCCCCTTTGCAGACTAGCAATGGCCTTGTGGAACACAGCCTTGACTTACCAAATACAACTTCAAGCTCAATTCCTGCCAGGAAAGCAAAATACTGTGGCAGACGACCTAAGCAGAAATTTTATGGACCTGCACGAATGGAGACTGGATCCACAAATCTTCAGCATGTTAACACAGAAATGGGGGAGCCCAGACATAGATCTGTTTGCCTCACCCCAAAACTATCAGTTGGACAAATTCTGCACGAGAACTCATCGCAAAAAAGCATGGAAAGTGGATGCTCTACCCTTCAGCTGGAAAAACCTGTCAGACTGTGCCTTTCCCCCTCTGCCTCTACTCCAAGGTCTTACTAAACGTCCAACAGGAAAAACCAAAAATTATTTTAATTGCTCCGGACTGGCCTCGCCAACACTCATATCCACTTCTAAGGAATATGTCACACCTTCCTTCGTGGTACTTGCCTCAGACATCTCTCCTACTGTCTCAGCAGAACTATCAAATTCTGCACACTCAACTCCAAACTCTTAATCCTGCAGCATGGCCAATCAACTAATTATTCAAACCACATCTGTCAGTAAACCTGTGATGGATGTCATTTTGGAAGCCAGAAGGCCTAGTACTAGAAAATCTTATGCTGGTAAATGGAAGAGATTCTGTGCTTGGAACCAAGCACAGGGAATAGACACAGCAAAGTCCAATATTTCTCAGATTTTACAATACTTAACTGAGATGCTTGACAAGGGCCTATCTTTTTCTTCAATAAAAATCCATGCCTCTGCCATCTTGGCTCATTACAACACAGAGCCTCCTCTCTTTTCTCATCCACTGCTAAAACAGTGTCTCAGAGGGGCCAAAAATGTAAGGCCTCCCAGGAGATTGCCAACTCCCACATGGGACCTCAATTTTATGCTGGAAAACCTCACCCTACCTCCTTTTGAACCAGCAGATACTGCGGATATAAAGTTTCTTTCTTGGAAGACAGCTTTTCTTTTGGCAGTCACTTCAGCTAGAAGGAGAACTACATACAGGCTCTCATGGCAGTGGAGCCTTTCATTATATTTTACCTGGACAGGGTGGCCTTCAGGACCAATCCTTCCTTTATGCCTAAGGTGGTATCCAGTGTGGCTCTTAACCAAACCATTCACCTGACAACTTTTTTTTCCCAAATCCACAGAACAAGGGGGAGCAGATTCTGCATTCATTGGATGTACACAGACAACTAAGATTCTACTTAAACAGGACAAAATCTCTAAGAAAGTCTGAGCAACTACTGGTTGCATTTGCTGCAGGATCAGAGGGGAAGGCTATACCAAAGCAGACTATTTCTAAATGGATATGCCACTGCATTTGTTACTGCTATTTGCACCATGGTAAACCAGTGCCCAAGGGGATTATGCCCCATTCCACCAGGGCTGCCTCTACTTCAGTAGCTTTTCTCAGAGGGGTCCCAACCAAAGAAATTCTAGAAGCTGTTACTTAGAGCTCTGTTCATATGTTCACAAAGCATTACCATTTACCTCTCTTCTCTAAATCCAGGCCAGGCTTTGCCACTGCAGTCTTGCAGGGCCTTATAGCTGCTCCTAATGCTGTTTAGTTCCATCCTCCCATCCATAGCTTTGGGATTCTACCCAAATGTAATGACTGCAACAGTGAAACATGAAGAACATAGTACAGTTGTGTACACTTACCATAAATGTAGATGTTCGAGTGTATTCACTGTTGCAGTCCGGGTTACCCACCCACCATCCCCCATTCTATACCTTTTCTTTCCTTCACTATACTCAAAAGCCTTTGTGGTGTATTTGCTTTTAGTTGAAGGTAAATTTTATGTTTCTAAGGTGTATTTATATATTTACTGTTTATTTATATATATATATATATATATATATATATATATATATATATATATATATATATATATATTTGCTCCCCATTTGGGGGGGGCACCTGACATCTGGGGCAGGAAAAACTGATTAAAATGGCGTCGGCTGCATGTTTTATACCCCTGACGACCTGACATCATGGAAGAGGACACAGCAGCCGATGCAGGACCCAAGACATTGTTATTCAGGCTGACTGAGGGCAACCTGCCAGCAGATTACCCCTAATGTAATGACTGCAACAGTGAATACACTCGAACATCTACATTTATGGTAAGTGTACACAACTGTACTTTCCTCTCACTCTGTACTATGTTTATTCCAGTGGGACACCCTCCACATGCTTTCCTTTATAAAGGCTAAAGAAGAAAATATTATTCAGTACCTCTGCTTTTTTCAGTCTTCCATGACCCCTCTACCATCCTTGCTCAGCCTGGATAAGTCTGTCCTTTGCGTCTTTCTTCCTGCTGTATACTTAAAAATAACTCTGTTGATCCTCTTGCCAACTTCCAACTGCACTCCAGATTTGGCTTTATTGCTCTCACCAGCTTTGTTGCTCTTCTGCCGTCTTCCTTGCGCTATGCCTCTTTTACCTCTCTGTCCCTTCCTTTGCAAGTTTTTTAGACTCTAACATTTGTCCTGTAGCTAAGTCATTCTCACACTGTGCAGTTCTTTTTTTCCCTGATTACTGGCTTCATTTTCACTAAAGCACCCTTCTCCTTCTTTTCCCCTCTTTCTCAAACCATTGACCATGGCTCTGATTTCGTCATTCTTTACTTATTCCCATAGTTTGTTTACTCTGTCAGTTTATTCTCTGTGCCCTATGTCAACCTTGAACTCCTCCACCTGTTGAACATAATCTGCTGCCTAAAATGAAACACTATTGCCTTTGTTTTTTAATTTTTCTCCTCAGCACTCTACTCAAATCCCTACAGGACATGATCACTGCTGGTTAATAATGCCTTCACCTGGACATTCATGACCTCCCCCCCTCTACCTTGGTTAGGATGACATCCACAATTCTGTCATTTCTGGTATTACTTTGCATCATTTGATTGAAACTCTGATGGTGCAAAATATCAGTTGCTGTTCCCTCTCTGCCAAGGAGTTTGGAATTTTGCAAGGTGTTTATAATGATTCTGATCTCCATGAGCAGAGATGTAACTAGGGCAAGCTGCACCAAATGCAAGTTGTCTGGAGGCAGGATCAGCATATCTCAAAGATGCAGGAAGGCAGTAGTGGCATTGCTTTATGAAACAGTGAGGCTGCTGAAGCTTCTTTAATGAATGCCATTGCTACATTTGCAGTCAGGCAGTCGCAGATGAAGCACTGAAGTGCTCAGTGTTATGGTAATTATATTGTAGCAAGCAGCTTGCTCTAGTTTCAGAGACAATGAGTTTCTTTTTGTCTGTTCCTTAACTCAGTGCAGGTCACAGAAGTGCAGTGTGACAGATGACATGATCTTCCTTCTTCCCTGTTCTTTTATTTTAATATCCAGTCTCCATTAATCTCTCCTGATGTGTACGAGGGACATTGTACTGTGTCAGTCCACCAGTACTTTCCCTTCATTTACTTTAACCGATATGGCAGTTAAACTTGGCTTGGACCTTACCTGCTCCTTTGCCCTCTTTAAGGGGTTTTGTCCTTCCTCTTCTTTGACCTCACATCTGATACTCCCTTTTATGTGGATTGTTTCTGCATTACCTGTCCCTTTTTTGTCATTCTTGAACAACCCATACCCAACCTCTATGTCTTATAGGTTCATAGGTTCATACTAGGCTATCTGCCCTAGGGCATTTACAAGCCTAGCCAGAGTGTGTTTGGCTTTCACCACCCATTTTAAAATGAATTTTGCTATGCCCTTTTTCGAGGTTAGTATACTGTGCATCTGTCTAACGGTGACACAGAAGTTATACCCGGAGTAAATCTACGATCTCCCATCCACTCATCAAGATTCCTCTTGAAGAGAGTCAATGAGGGACTCTGCCTAACCTGGACTGGGATTTTATTCCAGAGTGAAGGGAGCCTCTGGGTTATGAATCTGTCCCTCCAGCATGTCCTATTTATTTCAGTGCTGAGGTTCAAGTCTCTCGAACGCGTAGCTCGATGGGATTTGGATTTTCTGAGGTGCAGCATTTCCGGGTTGGACATGGCTTTATATGTCAGGCACAGATCGCCTCTGAGCAGGCGGTATGCCACTGAGTAGAGCTGGAGTTTCTTTAACCGGGCAGCATATGGCGTCTGTTTGAGCCCTTTGATCCTCTTGGTGAGGTACTTTTGGGGTCTTTCCAGTTGCTGCAGGTGTCTGGTAAGGTACATCCCAAAAGGGGCATTGTACTCAATTATGGGCCTGATGAGGGATGAGTAAAGAGGCACGATGACCTCCCCTGATCTAGATGTGAATCCCTTCATGATTAGGTGGGCTATATAAAATGATTTTCTAACCACTTTGGCCACATGGTTGTCGAATGAGAGATTGCTATCAACTTGGGTCCCCAGGTCCCTAATTACTTCTTCCGTACTTAATGGAATACTATCTATGTGGTAATTTGTGGGCACTTTGTTTTTGCCGAAGGGGATGACTATACACTTTTTGGCATTTAGCTTGAGGCCATGGCTCTGGCACCAGTTGTCTGTTTCTATTAAGCCCTTTTGTAGGATGCTTGTGTCGGCTGGAGAGTCATCTGTGAACTTGGTCAGCCACAGTCCTTCCGTGTTGGCCTGTACCTCCGAGAAATATATACCGAACAAGAGAGGTCCCAGGACTGAGCCTTGTGGGACGCCACTTGTAACTGGTTTGGAGTCTGACATGGCTCCAGCAATTCTAACCATGTGGGTTCTGTCCTTGAACCAGTTTGCAACCCATCTAGTGACATAGGGGTTTATGTTTAAGCTGGTGAGCTTATCTATAATGCCCGAGTGGGGTATTGTATCGAAGGCTTTTGCGAGGTCCAGGTAGGCTGTGTGGACCACCTTCCCCTCGTCAATGGCCTTGGTGACTGTTTCAAAGAAATCAACCAGGTTTAAGAGGCAGGATCTGCCCTTAACAAAGCCAAACTGGGTAGGATCCAGTGTCTGTAGGTCCCCAATATCTTTATTTATGAGGTCCATGATGATCCTTTCCATAGCTTTGCAGACCAAGCTAGTCAGGCTTATGGGGCAGTAGTTTCCAGGATCCGTTGAGGCACCACCTTTGTGGAGAGGGACCACTGTTGCTGTACGCCACTCTTTGGGTACATATCCTGTAGTAAGGCTGAGATTGAACAGTAGTTTTATGTTTGGGTTTAGTTCTTCTTGGAGTTCATGTAGGACGCAGCCAAGGGACACCATCTGGTCCCATTGATGCTGTGTTTTTTGCTTTGGAGAGGGCGGCTCTTACCTGAGCATCTGAGATGTCAGGGGGGCAGCACTCTGCTGGGATAGATATTTTCCCTTTTGGTGGGGAAGGGGGGGGGGAGAAGTTTGCACTGAACCTGTCGGCTAGGATGTTGGCAATGTCTGTGGATTTGGTGTATTTTTTATCATTCTGGACTAATTCTGAGCATATCTGGGAATTCCCACCCAGGTTTCTAACATAACTAAAGAAAGCCTTGTGATTATCCTTGGTGTCCTGTGCAATTTTTCTCTCGAAGCTGGCCTTAGATGATTTTATGAGTGCCCGTAGTTTTTTGCTAATACTGATCAGAGATGCCTTCCCTTTTTGGGATTTTGCTCTATCATGTAGTAGCTTCCTCCTTCTATTGTATAGTTTGTTTATGGCTGGGGTCCACCAGACAGGACGCCTGCCTTTGGAGGATTAGGTCTTGGTTTTGTTTGGGATTGCATGATCCATGCATTCCTGAAAGTGTTCTTAGAATGCATTTATAAAGGATTCTGCGGTCTGGGCCATATTTTCCACAGGCCCGGGGACTTTGAAGGATTCCACCTCGGTTTTGAGGAGTGTGAAATTTGCTTTAGAGAAGTTTTTCACTGTGGTTTTCTGGGCAGGGGCTGGGGTCGGGATGTGAATATCTAGTGAGATTAGTTTATGGTCTGATCTTACCAGTGAGGGATACACTTCTGGTCTGGAGCATAGAGCCCCCATGTTGGTGATGATCAGGTCCAGTATGTTTTCCCCTCTTGTGGGAGTGGTAACAAGCTGTTCCATAGCATTTGAGTTTATAAATTCTAGGAACCTTTGGGCTAGGGTGTTGGAGCTAGAGTAATGCTCCCAGTCTATGTTTGGGTAGTTGAAGTCGCCCAATATAATGGTGTTTGGAGAGACCTTCATATTTTCCAGTGTTCTCAGGAAGGCCGAGTGGGGTTCCTGGGTTTGGGAGGGTGGTCTGTAGCAGGCTATAAACTGGAAGGCATTTTTACCCACTGTTAGTTGCACATGGATAGTCTCTGATGCTTTGTGCTGTGCCACCAACCTGGAGGTGTGGGTATCTTTGATAATATTGATACTCCCCCTCCTTTTGTGATTCGGTCCAAGTTTTGGGGCCGAAAAACATGGTATGAGGTATAACCTGGTAGTGCTGGGGTGCTCTCGGGAGCCTTGAACCAGGTTTCTGTTACTGCACAGATATCGATGTTCTCCATGCTAAGGAGAGTTTTGAGTGCGTGCATCTTGAGGTTTAGACTTCTGGCATTGAGTAGCATTACTCTTAGTTTCTTATCCCTTGTGATACCTATGGAGGTGGGTTTGTCTTTTGAGCCTTGCCTAAGAAAGGCACTATGGGGGTGGCAAGAGCCTTTGCCAATATCCGAAAGCCCAGGGGTGACAGGTGCAAGCCATCCCTAGCGAAGCATCGTGGCTTGTCGAGCATGTCATCCCAGGCTGATAGGCATTGGATCCCCTTTGAATGACACCAATACTTAAGCCAGTTGTTGAAATTGATCATCTTGTCTTCATATTGTGGCATCATTCTTGGTGAGGGTAAGATGCTACTCAAGGTCAGGGTCATACCGGCCTGGGCTACATGCTCAGAGAGCTCCTCTATGTCTCTTTTCATGTAGTCCAGGGAGGTACGTCGCAGGTCATTTACACCAGCATGGATAATGACTGAGTCATATTTGTACTTGCCTTGGAGTGACCTGAGTGCTTGTGTTATGTGGCGGATCCTAGCGCCTGACAGGCAGCTCACCGTGACCTTCTCCTTGTTCAGCCTGGTGAGCGGGACGTCAGTGTGCCTGACGATAGAGTCACCTATTACAAGTGTATCAGGTGTGTTGTTTAGCCTTAAGGGCTGTGACTGTTCGGCACACTGGCTTTGTGAGCCATGTGTTGCACGTGTTTTGTTTTGGGGTAGCGGTTGCTTGGGTGTCTGCTTTGGAGGTCTCTGTTGCTTAGGCAGATTTTTACTTAGAGCCTCCGAGTATGTTTTTGTGTGTTTATGTGTTTGGTTTGCTGTCGTGGTAGGTCTGTGTGAGACAGGAATTGTAGTGAGTGTGGTTTCCTTCTCCTCCTGACTGGTTACGCCAGTACTGAGTTGAGAGAGCTTAGCCTCCAGTTTGGCTATATGGTTGCATCTCTCACATGTGTTGGAATTTGTTGGGAGGAGGAGAGGGTTGTCTGTGTACATGAGGCAGTTGTAACATTGCCTCAAGATTCCCAGATTCACCAGCTGGACCGGAGAGGAGATTGACAACTGACCTTTGGACATGCTAGAATAGTATTGGGAATTCCTTTATAATTGAAAAAAGGGCCAATGGGGAACAAGGTACTCAAGGGGAGTTTGTGAGGGTGTAGTGCTTTTAATTTTTTAGTGCTGACTTATATAATTGCTTTAGTGAGCAAGTGCCAGGCTTTAGAGTAGTAATAGGGTGTTTATTATGAGAACTAGATCAGTTCTAAGGGAAAAAGTGAAGAGCAGACTTTGTGGAGCCGAGAATGGTTTAAACCCAATTAAGCGGCGTTGCCCGTTGCTGCTCTATGCGCAAAATCGTGCAAAGCTGCACTAAAGCGGGTTTTATACAGGGGAGACTTGAAAGAGCTAGAAATTGGCCCAAAATGGCCAATAGACTACCAGATTCTTGTGCTGGGAACACTCCTCCAGGGATAGATAGGCTGTTCTAAGCTCCCCACTGCCACTGGTGAACAAAGAAGCCTCCCTTTATCCAAGAAAGGAAATGGGCAACACAGGAACTTTCCAAAAGTCCAGAATACAGCAAAGCCTGTATTTGGACTATTCTAAATCAGGAAAGACGGGAAACAAGGATAATTTTTTTTTTATTTTTTTGCAACAAACAGCAGGAAAATGCAATAAATATGTAACACAGGCTAGCGCACTTGAGTGTGTAGCCTCAACAGGTAAATGCAACAAACAGGGCAAACTTTAAAAGTGCAGGTCCAAAAACAACTTTAAGCAGTTTGAAACAGTTCAAGAAGCAGAAATATTTGCAGTTTAGCTAGATCGGACAGTTGCCCAAGTAGTAGCAGCAAAAAAAACACTTTTATCAGGTTAGCAGTCGCTCTTTTAGCCTCTCTGCTGCTAGCACCACTCTGCAGGACCACGAGGAGCGTGGCTGAGTAGTAACAAGCGCAAAAACCGCTCCAAAGCGGGTTTTATATAGGGGGATTTGAAAGAGCTAGAAATTGGCCCAAAATGGCCAATAGACTACCAGATTCTTGTGCTGGAAACACTCCTCCAGGGATAGATAGGCTGCTCTAAGATCCCCACTGCCACTGGTGAGCAAAGAAGCCCCCCTTTATCCAAGAAAGGAAATGGGCAACACAGGAACTTTCCAAAAGTCCAGAATACAGCAAAGCCTGTATTTGGACTACTCTAGGTCAGGAAAGACGGGAAACAAGGATAAATTTTTTTTTTCATTTTTGCAGCAAACAGCAGGAAAATGTAATAAATATGTAACACAGGCTAGCGCACTTGAGTGTGTAGCCTCAACAGGTAAATGCAACAAACAGGACAAACTTTAAAAGTGCAGGTGCAAAAACAACTTTAAACAGTTTAAAACAGTTCAAGAATGCAGAAATACTTGCAGTTTAGCTAGATCGGACAGTCGCCCAGGTAGTAGCAGGAAAACACTTTTATCAGGTTAGCAGTCGCTCTTTTAGCCTCTCTGCTGCTAGCACCACTCTGCAGGACCACGAGGAGCTTGGCTGAGTAGTAACAAGCACAAAAAAACCGCCAAAGCGGGTTTTATACAGGGGGACTTGAAAGAGCTAGAAATTGGCCCAAAACGGCCAATAGACTACCAGATTCTTGTGCTGGGAACACTCCTCCAGGGATAGATAGGCTGACATAAGCTCCCCACTGCCACTGGTGAACAAAGAAGCCTCCCTTTATCCAAGAAAGGAAATGGGCAACACAGGAACTTTCCAAAAGTCCAGAATACAGCAAAGCCTGTATTTGGACTACTCTAGGTCAGGAAAGACGGGAAACAAGGATAATTTTTTTTTTTTTCGTTTTTGCAACAAACAGCAGGAAAATGCAATAAATATGTAACACAGGCTAGCGCACTTGAGTGTGTAGCCTCAACAGGTAAATGCAACAAACAGGACAAATTTTAAATTACAAGCGCAAAAGAGAGCTAAAGCTGGCTTTAAAGCAGAGGGTTAGAAAGAGATAGGAAATGGCCCAAAACGGCCAATAAGCTACAAGTTACTGGGCTGGAACCACTCCTCAAGGGATAGATAGGCTGCTTAGAGCTCCCCACTCTCACTGGTGAACAAAGAAGCTTCCTCCTATCCAAATAAGGATATGGGCAACACAGGAACTATGACACAGCCCAGAGATCAGCAATACCTGAAGACTGGACTATTCTAGTTCAGTAAAGGCGGGAAACAAGGATATATATATATATTTTTTTTAAGTAGCAGAAATTAGGTACAGAAACACAGTAAATGCTTTAATTCGGCTAGCACACTTGTGTGTGTAGCCTACCAGTTGCCTGTATCACTCTGCAGGACACCACGAGGAGCTGTGCGGAGATGTATACAATAACAAACTTTTTAAATCACAGATTCGCTAAGAAAAAAAAACTGGCGTTTTAGGCAGAATTAGTTAAGACAGCAAGAAAAGCAGAAAACTGATACTTAATCACTCCAAAGTCACTCTTTTGTCTCTCTGCTGCTGTAGTCTCTGCAGAACACCTGGAAGGCACTTGCTGAGCGGAATAGAAGCGTAAAAACTGTGCAAATGAGGTTTTTATAGCAGGGAAGTGAAAGAGATAGAAATTATCTAAAAATTGCCAATAAACTACTAACTTCTGGGCTGAAACCACTCCTCCAGGGACAGATAGGCTGCACAAAGCTCCCCTCTCTCACAGGTGAACAGAGAAACTTCCTTCTATCCAAGTAAGGTAATGGCAACACAGAAACTTGTAACACAGCCCTCGATTCAGCAATAACCTGAAAACTGTACTATACTAGTTCAGAAAGGTGGGAAACAAGTATATCATTTTTTTGTCAGAAAATAGAGCAGATACAATCAAAAGTAGCCCAAAAAGGCCAATAAACTACCAACATCTGGGCTGAAACCACTCCTCCAGGGACAGATAGCCTGCTCAAAGCTCCCCTCTCTCACAGGTGAACAGAGAAACTTCCTTCTATCAAAGTAAGGTATGGCAACACAGAAACTTGTAACACAACCCTGGATTCAGCAATAACATGAAAACTGGACTATACTAGTTCAGAAAGGCGAGAAAGATATATATATATATATATATATATATATATATATATATATATATATATATGTATGTATGTATATATATATATATATATATATATATATATATATATATATATATTTTTTCCCCCCCAGAAAATAGGGCAGGTACAATCAAAACAACACTTTACCCAATTGACCAGTTAAAAAGCTTAAAGCTGAGCTCTGTTCCAGCAGTCTTCAATCAGACAAGTTCTAACTACACAGTCCTGCCACTAAGGTACAGAGAAACCTTCTCCAAAAAAGACGGCCTGGGTCAGTGCACAATTCATACAAACAAAGCTAGATCCAGCCAGCCTGAATCTAGTCTATGCTACAGCAAACAAGGCATACCGATTTCAGAAAGAAACAGTTCAAGTAAGCATGTGCACTAAGCCTTTAACCAAAAATTCCCAGCTCAGAAGGGCAGAATCTAGCCTCTCCTCCCACAAGAGTGCAGACCACAAACCTTCTTAATGTAAAATAACTGGCCTGAAGCCCAAGTCCTTAACCTAGAACTAATACACTTTTAGAATAACAGACACTGAGCCTTCAATCAGCAGTTCCCAATTTAGAAGGATGTACGCTACCTGTCCTGCCACAACAGTGCAGACCACAAACCTTCCTAATGTAAAACAACTGGTTTGAAGCCCAAGTGCTTAAACCAAGGGCCTTAGAATAACAGTTACAATTTAATCAGGCTACTAACAAGCAGTAATAAAGGCAGCAGAATAAATTTACTTGAGTACTTTTAAAAGAGGCAAAACCAAAATAAGGTAATAAAGTAGGAAGAAACACAAATACAGTAAGGCAGTTAAAGTGCAAAAATTTATTTTTTTTTTGAGATGGGGGAAACAGAGCAGATTAAGATACTATAGGGGAATGCCCTTCCCAAGTGCTGTCTCTGTACACTGCAGAGGAGATGGGACTGGTAAGAGTATCCAAAATCAAAATATGATCTCACTGTACTCAGTTGAGTGAGCAAATGAGATGGGTCCAGGAGGAGTGTGCAAAAAGAGATTTACAGCAGGGGCGGGCAATTCCAAAGCCACCAAGATTAACACCACAACAAGAAACAGGGAGGGTGGGTGGGGAACTACTGCAGAGATTCAGAGACACACACAATATTTACTGAATCCAAGACACACAATATTTACTCACTCAAATCTTAAATAAGTGCAGAAAATATACTTAAATCAGCTTATGTCCAGTTGATATATGCAGACAAGTCTCAGTAGCCAGCAACTCGATTTAAAATGATTACTAGAAATGTAACCAACACAGATTTTAATGTTAGTAGAAACCCCCAAGCTAATTAACACTAACAAATGAATTTCAAAGCAGTCTAACAACTTTCAGTGAGCTCAGATGGCTAACTGCAGAGATTCAGAGACACACACAATATTTATTGAATCCAAGGCACACAATATTTACTCACTGAAATCTTAAATAAGTGCAGAAAATATACTTAAATCAGCTTATGTCCAGTTGATATATGCAGACAAGTCTCAGTAGCCAGCAACTGCTTGCAGCTCCCTCACCTTCCTGCCCAGAGTGCGTGCACTGCACAGTAGTACTACCTATCTGTACTCTAAATCACCCTTGTTTGTCTGCTGTATTTAGCATCTATTTTTTTTCAACAGAGACTCGGCACCAACCCTTCTCTTCTTTCTCTTTGCCAATCCCTTTGCTTTTTTATCCTAGTTTAAAGGTAGAACTCCTGAGATGTACTCTTTCTAGTCACCTCTAATCAGTACTGTTTCTTGAGTAGACCTGGTTTCTCTGCCAGGTCTGTTTCCACCCTCCTACCCTCTCAAGCCTTATTTTATTGAAACCTGGTTAGCCAGCTCTCAACTAATACTTAACCCTAATAAAACACAGCTAATGATATTCTATCCCACTAGAGCCTTAGACCCCATACCAACATTCACAATATTCTCAGCTAATAACACCGCTATCACACCTGTCTAACACACCAAATTTCTAGGGGTTATCATAGATCAAAACATGAAATTCGATATGCATATTGCACAGACAATGAAGTCCATAACAAACTCTGAAACCTATATAGATGCAAAAAGTACCTCACCAAAGACAGTAAAGCCACCATCCAAAGAACAGCCCTACCATCCACACTCCTCTATACCTCCCCCATACTCATCAACCTAAACAAAGCAGACTTTAACAAACTAAACACCTGCTACAATAAAATAGCTAGGTTTGCTATGACTCACCCTTCAGGGCACATCACTGCATAGCAATCAAGCGACTGTCCTGGTTAGACTTACCTAGCCTGCTCACATATAACCAGCTAACAATAGCCCACCAAATTCTATATTATCCCAATGGAGTTCCTGCTCTTCATGGTCTACTTAATATCTACTCTAACAAACACTTATTAAGATCCACCAATAAAGCACTGGCTGACATAGGCAAAAGCAACAATAGTACTGGGGACTCATTGTTTTCCATTTCTTTTGCAAAAGCATGGAATACCATCCCCGTAGATATTAGAACAACTGAAAACAAAAAATAATTTCAAAAAAACTCCCCACGTCCTATTTATATAGTTCTTGGTTATGTAATTGTTCTGACCCTGGGTAGCTTCACTTAATTAGATCATATCATATTTTAACCTTCTATGAAAGCTTGCAACAGCTCCTTTCTATACTTTTACTCAATCAGTGTTTGTTTACTGTACTAGCCACTGATGAAGATAACCAAATGACTGAACAAAATGTCCTTTCAACTGTATTGTTTGTTGTAACACACTGTGCTCCTTATAGTATACTTTTTGCTCCTTTCTTGTCCTTGAAACTGTACCTTATTAACTTTTTGACTCTGTACTGTACTTTATTAACATGTCTATTGTATTTACTATATTTTCTGTACTAATCTTTGTGGAGATTTTCACCCTGGGCCTCCGCTGAAAATGGGATCCATGCCCAGTCAGACTTTCCCAGTAAACAAATGTAAAATAAATAAATAAATTAATTAATTAATTATTGTCCATTGCTGCAGTCTGTAATTAATTATACTTCCTAATCCTCTCTTTGGTTATATTTCTGGCTGCTAGCTCAAGTAACCATTCTGAGAATGCTACTGCCAACTCCCTCTCCTGGGGTGTCTTTGCCTCCTTCTGGGCCCTGAACCCCTCAGCTATTTCCTCGGAAAAATCGTTGGTACCTATATGAATCACAACTTCTGGCAACCCATTGGTGGCCACCCTTGTCACCTTCTCCTCCTCTTTTCTTACTGGTCCAGTCCCTTAATATTCTTTTGTGACTAAGTCTACAGTCACCACAACCCTTTTCTTTGTCCCCACATGGGCTATCATCTCATCCATTTTCTACCCCATGCCATTATTCTTCCTGTGTACAACCTTACTTCCCCCATTTCACCACTCACCCCTCCTCACCTTCTGGTTTCTTTCCTACACTTCCTTTTGTCTGATTCCTTTCACAGCTCTTATTTGCTCTTTCTACAAACTTCTCCACTGTTTAGTCTGTTTCGCCTTCTGGCCCTCCCATCTGTCTGCATTCCAATTACTGTTTTACTTTTCCTTTCCCTTCTGCTCTCCTTGTTGTGATCTTTTCTGCGTGGCCACTTCTGGCACTTCATTTCATTCTTCTTCATAATTTGTCATGTCTGCCTTTTATTATCCTTCCACCTTGACTTTCTTCTCCTCTTCTTTTGTGGCTGCATCTCCTACTTTTTTCTTCAGCTTACTTTGTGCCATCCCACTTACTTGTGCTCCGTTGATGCCCTCTGCTCATGCCCTCCAGTCCTTTGTCTTTTTGCCCATAACCTTTCTACCCTCATCCTGCTCACAAGCTTTATGCTACCTTCTGCTTTTCATTCCCATGCTGTCCATTCTCAATTGAATATCTAGTTGACTATTATCTATTTCTAGCTTCTTTCTAGCTTCCATATTGTCCTCTGAAGCTAGCTTCCCATTATCCTGCAGGCCCCACATTGGGTTCTACCCAAAAACTCCCTGAGCCAGACAGCTGCTCTGCACCATGAACATCTCAAAAATGTCTCTCATCAAGCTTATGCCAGTCCTTCTATGTTGTCACATTCTTTAACAGGGCATACAGTATAATTTTAGATGAGAGTATTAGAGGGGTTTTTCAAGGCAATAACTATACGCCGGACCTTCAAGGGAGCTAACTATATATGATAAAATTATGTGTATCAGGAAACAGTGCATACTTACTGAAGGAATGTATTATCAACCAAAGATTTCAGCAATTAGTGTGTGTGATTTTTACTTATATCAAAACATGCAAATATTAGTATCAATATTGTAGACAACAAAAGGTTGGCACATTACTATGTATGAGCAAGGAATACCCTTGCAGCATGCAAACAAAACAAAACAAAAAATTTTGAAAAACAACATTTTCGGTAGTGGATATATTAACATGTTTGGTGACATTGAAGACTAGATATTTATTTATCTATTTATTTTATTTGTTAAGCTGGCGGTCAACTAGTCTGAACCCATTTATTGTGAAATTCCAGGAAGAAAATCACCAGATTCACAAAATTTTGTAAGAAAAGACTCACAAGATGGACATAATTCTCATGAACACAGAAACTTGGATGGACCCGCCCATGTTCTTCACCCTGTGGCTTGTTTATGGGGGACTAGCAAATCACTGGGAGGACACCACAAACCTCCCTCCTTGGTGAGCTCACCGATGTAAGTCACATATGTATCACTTCCCCTCACCAGCTCTTCCAGCTTCCTAGATAGTAATCAATCTGAAGTAATCTGGGTCACACTTAAGGCTTTATCCCTCTGCACCACAAAGCTGAGGTTAGGAATAATATAATTTAAAGAGCCAATATAATAATGGAAGATCCATGGAAAAATTTAGAATACTGGTATAAATAATCAAAAATACACCCCTTTAACAGACTAGAAATACATTGCAATTTGAAGATTAAAATTAATTTAGTGTATTGTCTTCATTAAGAAATTTCTGAGAGTTGCATTTTGCACTATATTTAAGATGCAAGGTTCAAAAAATCAAATAACTTTTAACATTACATTTTATACAGATACATGGCTACACATACAGTTATAAAATAATTACATTGATTTTTTTATTTTTCGTGCATTATACATATATCCTTTATTTCTTAACAGTTATTCTCTTTAGCATTATTTAAATTGCTCAGGTCCTACCTTCCCTGAAATTTCACTCATCTTCCTGACCATTATTCTGCATTTATGGTTCTCACCAACTCTGTTTATTTCTATGTTGTTTGCTCCTTCCCTTTCCCAAAATCCTGTGTCGCTTTCTTTTATTTCCTTTACACCATTCAATAATTATGTTACGGTTAATTTAGCTTTTAATTTCCATTTTCTAGTACTTGCTTTTTTTGTCAGCCCACAGCATAAAACTTAGTAGAGCCTTATTATGTGTAGGCAGTTCAGTTCTCAGTATCCCAACTCAAAAGAATAATTTCCTTAGTTACAATAATTTGTTACCCCAATATTTCTTACAAAGTACCCTGTAACAAACATCCTCCCAAGTACCTCTCCCTCTTTCCCATCACAAATCTAACAATTGCTGTCTACCTACAGGAAAATTCTCTGAAGTCTACTTGTGATATAAAAAAATATGAGTGCAAACACTTCCATACAAAAATCCTAAACTTTCTAAATTTGTTGCATATTTGGAAGCCATAAAAATATCCTCTCATTATTTATTTGCTTGTTTCCAGGCACAAAGATTTGTGACCAAATCTGAATTATAGTGAATTAGAGTTTTTCAGAAAGCATAGCAGATTTAAACCACCTCAAGGTCACGTGACATTTTCAAACCACAAAAAAGGTAAATATGTAAAATTCATGATGCCCACTCTCAGTGCATAGTAAGACAAAGGCACAAAGCATTCCTCTGACTTATAATGTGCACAATGCACACATCCTAACAGCACAGTGTGTGACAGGCACAGGGCACTGTGGAGTGCAAGTGAAGTGTATCTTTAAATATCCCCTAAGGTTGTAGAACCTCTAAGGCAGCATGTGGTGCTGTCTTGCTTCTTCTTTTGCTGTCATGTTGGTAAAGTGCATAGTTGCTTGCTTATTTACTCCCAGCTATGTGTTATTTTCCATCAAGGTGTTTGACATCTAGAAAATGAAACTGAATCCACTCCTAAGTATACAGTACATGGTATCAAGCAGGATCATGGCAGTCATTGCATTTTCTGATTTCTGGGAACTTTGGCCAGTTTCCTTCAAACTCTTATTTGCTTGTTGTGTGTCTCTGAACAAGTTAATTACAAGACAGTACTCTAAGGCATTTAAGAAACTGGGCAAGGCTCTTCATTGGTCTCCTGGACTATGTGCCTAGTCACAACATATGAACTAAGGAATCTATGCAGACTTCCAATTGCCTTTGTCTTCATTGCCTTTAGATTGAAAGGATCTTAGTTTAAAAACTTCAGCACCACAATGATAACATGGAAATCCACTGTACAAACAGGAGCAATGTTGTTTTATCAATAAATGTACCTCCTGGTCAATAGGCACATGAAATGAAGAAATGAAAAAAATATTTTTACTGAAGACATTAACATTATTGCCAGAAATGACATCACAAGCCGAGAAGTACCATAAATGCCAAACAAAAATACATTTCACCTCATTAAATGCCAATAAACATTGTATTAATGAAGTAGAACGTATTCTCTGAAGCAGAAATATGGAATGAAATGGCCATCATCTTTCCTATAAAGTGAGAATCATGCAATGTTTTCTTTCATGGCTGCACATGTATTGAATTATCCATTATGGTTTCCATTTTCCATTCACTCCACCAGCATCTCTGGCTCTTCAAGAAAACTTGGCAGAAAGTTGGAAACAGCAGATGCAGAAGTTCAGTCTTTACAGCATCACTTTAAGTCTGACTGAAAAGCATTAGTAAATAAGTCCAAATTGCAATTGCAAGTGCCAATGCAACAAAAGTATTAATACAATTAACCTTACTAAAATTCAACAGTCTAATTTGGTTGCCATATATTCACCATTTTCATTAGAAACCAGTTCTCATAGGACTCTGTTGATGCATATGTAGCTAAATTACAGAGCCGAAGACTGTGAATTTAGTGAGGTTAATGATTAATTGCTGAGAGAATTGTCTGTGGAATTAAAGAATACAAACCAAGAAGCAAATTTTTATCAGAATCAAACCTGGCATGGGAAAAGCTGTAAATGTGTGCACAGCAGCAGTGTTAATCAGTATTCGGATCTAAATGTCCCAACATATCTGTGTTCAGCCTATCTCAAGTCTATTTGTATGCAAAATATAAGGATTACAAAACTACACTGGAAATGCAAGACTAGGAATCTTAAGATTCTCTCAGACCAATAGCCTAGTAAGTACCTATGAAAGACTTGAAAATTCAGATGTGTAGTGAAATGATGCTAAAGTCCGTTGGTAATAAAACAATACTATGAAAGAAATGTATACATGAGACATGCTTTGAAAGGCATGACTGCAAAGAAAGCTATTGGTATTTATGAGTCTGTTGATGCAATTAAAATGATATGAGCTAGCACAGCAGTCATTACTTTGTTTACGGTGTAGTTATCAACACAATAAATAGTAATAGCCGTCTCTTAATAGAAACTGTAACAAGACCTCCCAATCCATACAACCAATCATCTGACAAGTCCACTTAAATACCATGTTTATAAAACAAATGACCTTTCCAAGTTTAACCCAGTAATGTTCATTACCACCCTATCATCTATTAACTAGAACTTCCTAAAAATCCTCCCCTTAGATGATGCTGTAAATTAATTCAGTGCAACTTTCCTGAATATCCTAAATAGCCTTGCACTTCTTTGAAGAAGAGACTAACAACAAATAATGCAATTTGACTATCCAAAAAGAGTAGAATGCCAATGCAGTTTAGAGAAAAATCATGGAAAGAATGGCAAAAATATAAAACACTATGATATTTTTTAAATTTCAGAATGCTTCACAATCATCCTAAAAAGCAAATTAATGATGACAAAAAATATACTATAAAAATAATTTCCAGAATAATAGTAAACACACCTCTAAAAGGTCTGGACAGCCATTAGAGAACTTTTGCATTCAGGCCATAAATTCAACCCTAAACCCTCTCCCAGTAACTAATCACTGAAACCATAATACAGTTCAACTCTTATTTCATAAATAGTTTAGCATCTCTAACCAAGGATTCCCCAGTATCTTATCCTAACCCTACCCAGCAGCCACATATCATCACATCTTCTTTCACCTTCAAACCTGTGCTCACATCCTATATAAAACTACTCTAATTAAACAAACTCAAATCATGGTCTACTTCAGCTGATGACCTTCCAAGCAAGTAGATTAAAATGGCATCTGATAGGATTGCCTACCCTGTCTCAATCCTTATAAATAAGTCAGTCCAGGAATCTCACATTCCCTCTCTCTGGAAAAAGTCACACATTATCCTTCTGCACAAACAAAAAAATTCAGCAGTCATTACTAACTTTAGACTTAATAGCATTTTTATCCCTCCTCTCCAAAATATATTGAAAAACATTTTCTAATCTATCTCCTGCATGAAGAACTTCTATCCCCCATACGACATGGCTTCTGTCCTTCACATAGTACTAACACCGCACTTCTAACTTATATAGATACTGTCAATAAAGCTATAGCCAATACCAAACTAATCTTCTCCTTATTTCTAGACTTGTCCAAAGCCTTAGACACAGTTTGTCACAGCAAACTTCTGCTTCAAATATCTTCATTAGGTCTCTCGCAACCTACCATTCTGTGGTTCAAAGGTTACTTATCCAGTCATTATCTGTCACTAAAATAGCACCCCACCTTCTCTCCATACCTCCCAGCCACCAGCACTGTACCACAAGGCTCTATCCATGGTTCCCTTCTCTTTAAAATTCTCACCAACACCCCCCACACATCCACATAGCAGGCCTCCCTAATACTGCATGCAGATGACTTCACACTCATTTGCACATCTGGCAACATGGCACACCTCCAAAAAATTACTCAGGAAGCTTTAACAGCAACTGAAATGTGACTTTGTAACTCAAAACTCATGCTTATGCTTAAAAAGAAATAAAAATTACTACTTTTTTACTCCCCCCCCAAAAAAAAATTCCTTTGCCATGAAAAAAGATGAATTTAAAGTCTCCTCTATTGATGATACAACCATTGAAGTAAATTCTCATAGCAAATTATTAAGGATGATAGTGGATAATAATCATAAATTTGACCTCTGTTTACAAAATTAAATAAGAAAAACTCATCAAAAACTAGGGATGCTTTATAGAGGTAAAAACTTCCTCACTGTCACAACTAAAGCTACACTTATCTATTCCTCAGACTTCTTAGATAGAGTAAAACACCAAAACTGATAAAAAATAAAAATAAAAAATCCAACCACGTAGATAAGACGTCAAATTTATTGTACACCACCAAAATAAACTAAGCGCTTTCGCTAAATTCATATAGCATCATCAGAGTCATTTTGGTTTCAAATCCTTACTGTTTAAAAAGAAGCAGTCTCCAATCATTTCACACAAATAATTAATTACATAATTTCCTATTAATTTAAACAATTTTATATATAAAATCATATATATTATAATAATTGTGATGTTTTTTAAAAATATATCTATGAATACCTTATATGTATGCCTCACAAATTCACCATAATCTATTATATTATACTTGCCCTTTGTTTTAGCAATGGTTTCAGGGAAATGTTATCATTCAACCTGGTGAATTTTGAGCATTTAAACACATCTGCCATTTCATTTCTTTTACTTCTACTTCATTTTCTATATCTCCTCCCCTCCCATCTATAAAAACTCTATCTATTATAAAGAAAATAAACTTTTTAAAGTTAATATTTTTTTTTACTATGAATAAATAAGGCATTAAATTTATTTTCTTTTCTGATTGCTCTTTGATGTTCAGCTATTCTATCTTTTAGCCTCCGGTTTGTTTTGCTAACATAAAATGTTTCGCATGATACACAGATTGCCACATATACTAACTTTGATGTATTGCAATTGCATTTTCCTGGGCATGCAATGGTTGCTCCGTAGGAGTTTATCACCACATATGGCCCATCATTTATATATCTACAATATCTACAGGTTCCACATTTTGCCATTCTAGAAATATTTCTTGCTCTATTTTCATTTCTATCCAACCATTCTTTTATATTTCCCCCCTTCTATATGTTATCTTCAGTTTTGCTCCTAATAGGGCTTTTGTTTCCCCTTCAAGGCAAGTAACCCACTTTTCTGTCTATAACCAATCCAGATGTCACCAAATTATAACTTAAAACCATCACATCTGTTTTCCTTTCATCCGATTTGATTAATACTTCATTTATATCCATTTTCTTCTTAAGAATAGGTAGAAAAATTGTGTTTCTTTTATTTATGATTTCTTTTCTCACTTTCAATAACAAATTTAGTGGGTATCCTCTTTCTAGAAACATTCCTTAAGTTTAAACAATTCTCTCCCAAATTCCATGTCATCACTCACTAGTCTTGAGGCCCTCACCATCTGTCCTTTAACTATGCTCTTGAACTGGTAGTGGGGATGGCAACTAGTGAAGTGCAGTAGAGAATTGGAATACTTTTCTGTATAGTTTACTATTTAGTACATTGTTATTCTTACTCAAAGTGATGTCTGAATAGTTAATTTCAGTCTCATGATAAGTATATGTAAATCTTAGGAATGATGTTGTTAAGATAATTAATAAATTCACTAATCTCATCTACCGTTCCTTTCCAAAGCACCAGTATATCATCCAAAAAACTGTTGTAATTCATTATGTCCATCAATATATTTAGATGGAAATACAAAAAGATTTTCCCACTCTAGAAGTACTAAATTTGCAAAAATGGGAGCTCATCTTGCTCCCATTGCTATTCCTGATTTTTGGCGAAAGATCTCCCCCTCAAATCTTAGAAAATTATTTTTTAGTATTAAATCCATGAAATCCAACAACAGGTTTATTTTGCTTTTATCTAATGTTTAACTTTTCAACAGACTCTCATGGAACATATTCATCCCTTCTTTATGGGGAATAACAGTGAATAAATTAATGACATCAATTGTCAAAAAAACACTTTGTTCACATTCCCCTATATTTCTCATTCTCTCCAAACAGTGCCAGGAATCATTTAGCACATTTTCTGCTTCCCACAACACTCCTTTACCATTATGATCTACATAGGCAGTCAGAGGTTCTGTTTTCGACCCCTTTGCTACAACTATTGGTCTAAAAGGTGGATTTTTAACATCTTTATTAACCTTTGGTATACCAAAAATTACAGGTAGTTTGGGGTATTCTACCTTCAAAAAATTATAAAGAGTCTCATTGATGTTACCATCCATAAATGCATCCATCAAATAACAGTCTATCTGTGTATAAGCTGTATTTAATTCATTTATAGAAACCCTCTCATAAATCATGATATCGTTGACTAATTTATACATCCTTGCTATATAATCTATAGCATACATGACTACCGTCCCCCCTCCGTTATCCGGCTTCATGTATCTAACTTCATTATTTTTTGAAATATTTTTGAGTACTGTTCTATCTTGAACTGACAAACGGTCATCCTTTAAATTCTGTTGTTTCAATATTTCTCTAAATTCAATCTCACAGTTTTTTTCAAATAACATTATATCTTGCTTATAAGGGGGAACAAACATACTTTTTCTCTGTAATACTTGGTTGCAATTATTAGTTAAGTTTATCAAATTAATCATATTAGCAAAATAATTTAAATTCAGTTGTCTCACATATATTTTCAAACTTGTTAATACATCAGAAACATCAACCCTGTAATTAGGAACAAAAGTATTTCCTTTACTTAATAATTCAAAATGTGCATCTTGTATTAATGTGTCAGTATAGTTATAAATGGTATAACCTGCTTTTTTGTCAATTGTCACTTCCATATCAAATTTTACATTTTCACTCAAATCTGTTATACTTTCACTCGAGTCCATTTCACATTCATTTTGCCAAGGAAACACAATATTAAATACAAGTTCATTGGTACTGTCAGCATTATTTAATGAGGGTTTTTCTTCCCCCAACTCTTGTAGTACTGTCCCTGTGCTTGGTTGTTCCAATGACCACCTTGGTTTTTGTTTTTCAGTCTCTCCGATCTCCTCACATCCGGATTTTGTCTGGAAAAATACTGATTCTCTCTCTGTAAGTTAATAGAATCTGGGTTTACCCCATAGTCATGGTTGTCATTTTCACACCAGTCACTTTTTAGTATATTATCAGTGTCTCTTTACCTTAAACAAACTGGGTATGCGCAAATATTCTTATATTCTCTAGAGTCTCTTTCTAGTTTTTTGCTTTTAGTTATTGAGTTCTTTTTTACAAAGTCATCCACCCTTCTCAAAGTTTTTGAGTAACTATCTTTATGGTGACTAAACAGCAAATCACTAGAAATAGAATTGTTTAATTTTGATATTTCTTCCGGTAACTGTTTAATTTTAACTTCATTATTCTGTACAATGATATCGGACATTTCTAACCCAGTCTTGTCGTATAATGCTACAAGTTCTCCAAAAGCTGACGTACCTGGTAATATGCCCATAGGAAGTTTCCAAAGCCTAAGCCCCTTCAGAACTTGTTTCAGGGCCATTGATTTTGTTAGAAATAGATTATCAAGTTGTAATCCTCGATATTTTACACAAATGTTCTCCAAATCCCAAATATGTTCCCTCATACTACATGTCTCATGTCTCGTCTCTTGCAGACCTGATAAATACACTTCTGGTGCCTCGAACCATTCTCTTATTTTGAAAGTATTCGTTTGCTGACCTCTAGTGGCTCCTGGTATCATTGTCAATTCATTGGTAATCTGATGTTGGTTTAGGGGTGGAAATTCCGTATCAGATAAATTATCTGAAGGTCCTGGTATTGGTGAACATAGCGTGAATAGTTCCATTTGGCTGCTAGTCAAAGTGGAGTTACCACTTTCAGTATCATTCGTTCTTCCTCCTTCATTTTTGTCTCTCGCTACTACAGCCAGTAATTTCTGCATGAATTTAGTGAAAGCGCTTAGTCTTTTTTTGGTGGTGTACAATAAATTTTACGTCTTATCTATGTGGCTGGATTTTTTATTTTTATTCCTCAGACTTCTTTATAGTGATTCCATTCTTACTAACCTTCATGCATCACAAAAATCAAAACTTGAACACTATAACAAAGTTGCTAAATTTCCAGCAAATACCCCTTTCAGAGTCCACCAGTGTATAGCACTAAAATGCCTAAATTGATTAGAACTATCCCAACAACTAACACATACATATCTTCTTACCAACTATAAAATTATCCAGAATCTATCTGCTTGTCCAGCACTAAATATAATTCAACACTATTTTCCTAGTTGGTTATTATGTTCCAACTTCAAAGACCAAAACCTCCTATCCGATTTGCTGGGCACTGTCTCTATTCATACCATGTTGCTAAGGCCTGGAACTCCTTATCTATATCCATCAGGTCAGTACCTTTCCTCACATACTTCAAAACCATTCTGAAAGATTTCCTAGCCAAAAGCTGGCTCTGTTGTTGCAGAACACCAAGATTATATCCCTAAATGTGAATAAAATACCTATTCATACCTTATATCTTTTTACTCTTCTTCACTCACTTCCTTACTTCTATCAATTTCTCACCCTTGGCTTTCTCTCTAAGTATACCATAAGCCTTCTTTTCTCTCACTTTGTATTGCAATTCTTGCTTGTATTATTTTATTTTATTTATTTTACATTTGTTTACCGGGCTAGTCTAACTGGATACATGTCCATTTTCAGTGGAGGCCCGAGGAGAAAAGCTCCACTACAATACTACTAATGAGATTAAAAATTATTGCAAAATATCAAAAATTCAAGATATCAGATCATACAAGTAATAAGCAAAAAAAACACAGAACTATAAGCCTATGTTCGGCTACAATACTTCTAAACAGGTAAAAATATACAGAAGAATAACATAGAATAGTAACACTCCAAACAGGATGTGAAGTAATTTAAATACAGAATAGTGTAGAACTGGAGAATATAGGAGTTATGAACTTTGTTTATTCTAAGAGCAATTTCATTAGAGGTTGAGAATTTAAGATATATGTCATTTAGTAAAGGGAGTATCAGAATCAAGTGAAGTAATGAAATTCTAGTAGTCTAGATTTATTAAGTAAGAAGGAAAGTTAATGAGTCAAATAAAAGAGAAAAAAGGAAATGAAGATTAGTCAGGCTTATTGATGAAGATGATTAGTCAGGGTTATTGCACGAGCAGAGCCAATGGTTGGATAGGAATAGTTTTAGGTTAGTTTTAAATAGTGGGAGTGATGTTAGGGTTGTGAGGTGTTGAGGTAGTTGATTCCAAATTTTTCCAACTGAGTTGGAAAATATAGAATCACCTGCTAAGTTATTAGATAAGGAGGTATGAATCAATACTTTGAGGAGCGTAGGTTCCTCAGATTGCTGTAAGGTTTTATGAGGGTAGAGAGCATTGGAGTGTTGTCAGGGTGATAAAGGGCATTGTGTGCAATGGTGAGTTGGTTAAGCTGAATTAGGTGGGGTAGTTCAAGCCAGCCTCGTTTTTTTAGATTGTGACAGTGATGAGTCCTATATGGAGAGTTAGTGGCAAATCTGGCAATATTATTATATGCTATTGCTAGTTTGTTCAGATTAAACTTAGAAAGATTAGTAAATATAGGGGAGGCATATAATAGGGTAGAAATTAAGTGGGTTCTAGCTATAGAATTTCTAGCTTCAGGAGTTAAGAAGGATTTGATTCTATAGAGAGAGCCAAGTTTTCTGTTAGTAGATTTTATTATAGCGTTAATGTGTGTATCAAATGTTAGTTGATTATCAATTGTAATGCCTAAGAGTTTGGTATTCTGGTCTGGAGAGATAAGGGTACCATTACTAGATATAAGAGTAAAATTAGGGGAGGGAGACAAGTGAGTAGGTGTAAAAAGCAAGAGTTTTGTTTTTTTGGGGTTAAGGAGAAGACAGTGATTTGAGAACCATTGTTCTATTGTCAAGAAGGTTTTTTGTGTGAGGGAATGAAGTTCTGACTGTGTTGAGGCTGAGCAAATGATAGAAGTGTCATCTGCATATTGAATACAAGTTGATAGAGAAGTGGTTAGATGAAGGTCATTTATAAAAATGGAGAACAGTAGAGGACCTAAGATAGAGCCTTGAGGGACACCTATAGAGGTGGGGAGGAGATCAGAGAGATGGTTGTGCCAAAGAACTGCCTGTTTTCGATTATCCAGATAGGATGTAAACCAGTTTAAGGTTGAATTGTCTAGGGAGAGGGACTTTAAACGATGGAGGAGAAGTTGGTGATTGACCATGTCAAAGGCTTTAGACAGGTCTGCAAAGAATGCTGAGGAAAGAGTATTCTTATTGCGATTATTGTTAATAGAGTCAGTAAATGATAGTAAGGCTGTGGTTGTACTATGAAATGGCCGAAAACCATGTTGGCAATTAGCTAGGAGATTGTGGCTTAATAGGTGGTTGAGTAACTGTTTGTAGATGCATTTCTCCATTATTTTTGCAAGAGGAGATAGTAATGCTATGGGGCGGAAGTTGGAATATTCATTAGAGTCACCTCCCTTGAAGAGAGGGATGATGTGTGAGATTTTCCAGATTGATGGAATTGTACTTTCTTTTAAGGTCCTGTTAATTAGTATAGAGATGGGGTAGGCAATAGCTTTTGCACCTAGTTGGAGGTATTCAGCTGGTAGTTTGTCAGCTGAGGGGGTTGTGGGTTTTAATTTTTGAAGTAAGGACAGTATATAAGAGGTGGGTATGGGTTTGAGGTGAAATGGGGGTTGTGGGTTTTAATTTTTGAAGTAAGGACAGTATATAA
Organism: Protopterus annectens; assembly: GCF_019279795.1. NCBI lineage: Eukaryota > Metazoa > Chordata > Ceratodontiformes > Protopteridae > Protopterus > Protopterus annectens. The sequence continues at coordinate 596,247,657 of NC_056750.1, forward strand.
GAGGTGGGTATGGGTTTGAGGTGAAATGGCGGAGGAATTGGGTTTGGGCTTGATAGTTTGGAGGTATCGGGGCTTTGTTGGTTTGCTAGTTTTAATATAGCGGATGTAAAGAAATTATTAAAGTCATTAGCTGTTTGTAATGGGCAGTCAGGATTTGAGCCTAAAGGATTTGGTGTGGCCACTTTGCCAGGAGATATTAGCATGTTAATGGTACTCCAGAATTTTTTTTTGGTTGGTGAAGGGATGATTGCTGTAGCTGAGTATAGAAGTTCTTTTTGTCCTGCAGTATAGCTGTTTTTGTCATATTTCTTTGTTGCCTAAAGATAAGGTGATCAGTTGTGTTTTTTGTGGTTCGCCATTTAGCCCAAGCTTTATTTCTACTAAGGATTAGTTTCCTTGCATTGTTTGAGAGCCATTGGGCTGTTTTAGATTTAACTTGTATTTCATGCGTAGGTGCGTGATGTTCAAGGATTGTTAGAAAAGTGTTATTAAAGTGACTAACAGCATCATCTATGGGGAGAGATTTAAGGGATGACTAGTTGACTTGGCTAAGATTGGGGTCAAAATATTTTTTGTTACGGGATACTCTGACTTGGGTAGGTATGGTCATACTTGTTTTATGCCTGATAATATATGTTAGTAAGTGGTCACTAAGGTCATCTGGGAGGGTTCCAGTTGTATATTTTTGCTGAGGACTGTTTGTTAGTATCCAGTCAAGGATACTTTCTTTATTTTTAGGTTTATTTTTTCTTGTTGGGGGGTTAATGGTTTGAGAGAAGCCATGCAGGTTAATGAGGGTAGATGGATTGGTTTGGCTAAGTTCATTTAGAAACAGATTGGGGTCAAATTTTTTGTTACGGGATACTCTGACTTGGGTAGGTATGGTCATACTTGTTTTATGCCTGATAATATATGTTAGTAAGTGGTCACTAAGGTCATCTGGGAGGGTTCCAGTTGTATACTTTTGCTGAGGACTGTTTGTTAGTATCCAGTCAAGGATACTTTCTTTATTATTAGGTTTATTTTTTCTTGTTGGGGAGTTAATAGTTTGAGAGAAGCCATGCAGGTTAATGAGGGTAGATGGATTGGTTTGTTTACATAAATTCCAGTCAATATTAAAGTCACCTAGTACTATTGTTTCTTGTAGAAGATTTAGAGAAAGCCAGCTTAGTAGGTGTTCTAGTGTAGTAAGGTTTTTACCTGGGGGAAGATAGATGCAGATAATGTTGATTGTTTTATGGGGATTGAGCTGAAGTTTAGAAATAATTATTTCAACATTATTGTCAAATGGTGGGTTGTAGCTTGCTTTACTTATTTGCAGTCCGGATTTATAGAGAATTGCAACCCCTCCACCTTTTTTCTTTAAGCGATCTTGTCTTAGAATATTGTAACCTGGGGGGATAACTTCGTTGTCTTGTGTTGAAGGTTTAAGCCATGTTTCTGTTAGGCAGAGGATATCAAACTGCTGGACATCTAGGAGAGCATGAATTAGTGGTATTTTATTGCAAATGCTGCGTATGTTTAAATGGGCAATTGAGAGTGATTTTGGGGGGTTTAGTAGGAGGTGTTGGTTGGATTTTAAAGTGGTGGCAATTAGAGGGTAGTGGGGATAGCTTAGGTCCAGGGTTAGGGTGGATGTCGCCATCTATTAATGTGTGGGTTAATATAGGGTTGTAATATTGAGAAGTTTTGAAGTAGTACTCAAAATGTTTTTTGAGGCTAAAAGTTGGGTATTTAATGTGAGAAAGATGGTGATATTTAGGTTGAAGGTAGGAGGTAGTGTAGATGGAATTTTGATAACGTGTGGATAGAGCTAGGGGAGATGTTAGTGTTTGTTTGTGAGGGAGTGTGAGCGTATAGGGAAGAGGTTCTTCATAGGAGGTCAGGAGATAGGTAGAGATAAGTGTAGTTAGGAAGGTTAGAACTAGTAACGGATGAAATTGCTTTTGCATGATAATTGAGAATGTAATAGGTTTGAGTGAGAGGATAATGGGAGTATAGTTTGGTAAGTAGGCGGGTAGAGGAGGGAGGAGACTATTTTAGGGGGTGGATACAGTAACAGTATGTATGTATTATACTAACTTACCTTTAATTTCTCTTTAAACAGTCTAAAATTTCTGTAACTGTAAATCATTGACATATGACTTGTATCTATTCTTAACCAATGTTTTCATATTATGTTTAATTTGGTATTTTTTTTAAAATGTAGTCCTTTTTGTATTATTTTTAAATACTGTAAAATTATTGTTCTTAAAACTTTTTATAACACTTTAGAGCTTTTCTCCCCAGGTCTCAGCTAAAAATGGGCTCCTATCCAGTCAGTTTGCCCCAGTAATCAAATGTCAGTAAATAAACAATAAATAAATAAATGTGAGCAATCTAACCATTTTCCACAGATATGCAAGTCAAGAAAAAAGTGGCAAAATGTTTCACGTGTGACTGGAGCAAATAAAACTGATGGTTATGCATTAGCTGGCTTGAAGAATTCCCTGACTGACCCACAGAAAGCAGAAAATTATCTGTTTGTTAATACAGTTTATATGAATGTTGAGACTATGTGCGTCATTTCTTGAGTGGGTGCAAAAAATCATAGTTGTTAATGTAAAGGCTCTAAAGATCTGGCTAATCTTCACAAGAAAGGTTTACCTTGTCCTTTCTTGCTGGCATTTATAAAGTTTTGATGAATCCTCAAGAGAAAATTCTACATTTTTGTGCGCGGAAAGTTTCAAGATTCTGCCATTCTGTCTTAGATTGTGTTAGAAAAATCTATACATGCTGCTTAGAAAATATATTTACATACATGCTGCCTAGAAAAATATATTTACAATGTGTGCTGCTTAGGAAGATGTGTATTTAAACATTCAAACATATATAAGTTGTGTGATCAAATATATAGAGAAATGTGTGCTTTAGTTAGGAATAAATGTACTTAAATCCATAATAAAGAATAAAGGTTATGTAATGCATTTAATTCTGTCTTACTAGAATAATAGTAGAAATAAACCTGCATATTATTGCTTGAAGCACAAGCTGCAGTGTAATCAGAAATTTGACCTTGGCAGCTTGCAGATGCAGTCTGGCTCATGTCTTTCAAGTAAAGATTATTTTGCAAAGTTAGAAAATAATAAATCTGTTCGCATGTGTGTCCTCTTTCCTGCCTCCACCAGGAGAGTAGCCTTGTGCTTACTATCTCTGATAGTGCAGCTGGGAACAAGAAAGACAAAGGGAGGCATTAAGGAAGACATACATCTATTGTATTTGAACTAATCAGAGAACCTTGAATTGGCTACATCCTCAGGAGGTCATCGTGACTGACCAGCTGCTTGCAAGGCTGCAACATTCTCATGGGAAAAGGACTTTTTGAAAAACACAAATTCAGCACTTTTTATGAATTACTGTGATGTAAAGACCCTGTCACTGACCACACCAGTGAGGTGGGCAAAACTGATAATGAAATGTATATAACCAATGTGTTTTGGTCAATAAAGCAGTCAAAATTCTATACAAACTTTGTGTATGGTTTTTTGCCTCCTAATGTACATTAGAGCTTTAAGATATCTGAGTCCTCCTGCATTATTGTTTGTTATTAATTGACATTGTGTTTGAATAACTCAATGATTTTTACAGTCTGACTCTAACGAATTTATTTAACATTTTGGTCCTAATCGTGCGAATTCCCTTGGTAAGCTGCAGGTCACAGAGTGCATAAGTGCTAATAAATCTACGCAGGAGAAGCTGCGAAAAGAATGGTTCTTCTTAAAGTGAAAAGACCTCCGACTGAATTGTTGTATGTAAAGAGGCTGTCCACTTTCTGATCTGTGGCTGAAAAGCGGAAGACTGGGCCCCAAGGAGAAACAATAAGAGCAGGAGGCTCAGGTAAGAAGAATTTCCCTCTTTGTCTTTGTTTTAGATCAGGGACCAGGTTACACTGTGCTATTGCTAAGGTTTGTGATAGCAGGAGAGAGAGAGTCAAGTATTGTATCTTGAGTCATAGATCAGGGAATAACAAAGCAAAGTAAACAGTCATTCTAGACACTACTGTGGATATGGGGAAATAAGATACCACGTGGTACAAGAGAAGGGTTACGTAACAGTCTTTTTAAGACATGGGAAATCAGTGCACTAAGAGATCACGAGATCCGCCCCTAACGGATAATGTGAAGCATATGCAATTACAGTAAGCAAATAATGTGAGATATTTTGCAAAATGTGTTAACAACTATAAATTTGATAGTAAACTAGATAAACTTTCACTAGTTAAACTCCTTAAACAAGCTTTAATCTGATGCAGGGCGTCAGGCAAAAGAAAAACAGAAGCTTAAAAATTCTGAAACATTTTTAGACAACAGAGTGAAAGGTCTAACAGACAGAATCTCTGAAAAATGAAAACTTAGAGCAGACTGGACTTGCATTAATTAATGCATACAGCAGGGAAATGAGACAGTAGATGGATATTATGCTAGATTATTAAAATGCTTAAAATAACAATTAAAAAAAATATATATATACATTTTTAAAAGGTTGCATTGCCTCTGTTAGTAGTTTTATTACGAGGCATATGATAAATCACTGAACAAGCAGGCTGCAAGCCTTACTTGAGTATGCTAGACGTACTGAAAGACACCTTAATAGTAAAAAGAAAAAAAAAGGGCACAAGTCTTCACTGTTGAAGACGGAGCTGAAGTATTTGTATTACAGTCAGGTAAAAAGGGCATCTAGCTAGGGACTATAAACAAAATAAGAAAGCAATAACAGAAGATAAAGGAGATGTGGACTGACTATATAATAGTGATAATAACCAAAAATCATCAGGAAAGGTTAATAAACAAAAAGAAAATGTGAATGTAGTAGAGGGAATAGAGGAAGTACAAACAGATGTAAAGAATAAAAATGAAAATAAAATTTTAGATTTAGCATTGTTGAGCCTGGAGCTCTACCTAGCAAATACAAAACCAGAAGTAACACTTCTGGTGGAGGGAAGAAAGGTCAAATTCCTGTGTGACTCAGGAGCGTCACGGACTTTGATACACCCCTCCAAGTTACCAAAACATTCTAAATCACCTAATTATATATTAGTAAAAGCAGCAAATAGACAGCTATACAGGGAACCACTTTCCCATAATATAGCAATAACTGACCCTGTTTCAGGTATGACTCAGAAAAGTAAAATTGTAGTTTCTGCAAAAATATCCAGTAAACTTACTGGGAAAAGACCTTGTGCAGATATTTGGCATAGCAGTAGTTCCTACCATGCAGGGTATGGAAGCACAAAGACAAATGAATGCTCTTGTGGTGTGATCAGAGGGTGAAGCCTATTATTGGTACAGCCAGGACCTAGTTATGATTGGTCCAGGGCAGTAACCAAAGAACTGATAAACGTAGCCATCAGTAAGGTACCCTCCCTTGACACTGATCAGCAGCACTTGTTACATTGTACTCCATACTACTGTAGCACACCAGGACCTAATAAAAAAATATAAGTAAAAATCCTGCTGACAAATTAATATTACAAACTTTATGCTGGGATACTGAGGGAAACAGTGTAGTAAGCTGTTCATTACCTCAGGAGTTCATGAGATTGTATAAGTCCAATAGACTGCCACATGTCAGCTTGACAAAAACAAAAGTTTTAAATGGGCAGACTTAGAAAAAAAGGTAACAAAATGGGAAAACAGACTGATTTAAAAATGTCAGGACAAGGGATATAAAAACAAAACTGAATTGGTTGACACAGACGCATACAGCTGTACACTTGCAATTTAGTAAGGACAGCTGATTATTAAAAGAAAAAGAAAAGGCCTTGTGTAAAATTCCAACAACTCTGTGGTCAACAGGCAAGTTAAATGTAGGGCTTATTCAAGCAGCAGGACCAGTTACAATTACCCCAAAGTCAGCTTTTAGACCACAGAAAAAAACAATACATTTTGGGAAAGAATGCAAAAGTAAAAATTAAGCCTATAATAAGCAGCATTACTCAAAAAAGGAGTACTGGTAGAATCTCCTGATTCACCATGTGATACACCCCTATTTCCTGTTAAAGAAAGGCAAACGGGGAATGGCAGATGGTACAAGATTTATAAGCTGTGAATAATGCAGTAATACCTAAAGCACCTACGGTGCCAGACCCACATACCTTGTTAAATGATTTAAAGCCACAACAAAAGTATTTTACTGTGGTAGATATAAGCAATGCTTTCTTTTCAATACCTATACATCCTGATAGTCAATATTGGTTTGCATTTACATTTCAGGGTAAAAGGTATACATATACACGACTACCACAGGGATATTGTGAGAGCCCAATAATATTTGCACAAAAAATGGCTAGCAATCTGGCAGGGTCTACCCCACCAGAAGGTAGTCAAATTTTACTTTATGTAAATGACATCTTGCTAGCAGCACCCAGCAGCAGTGCAGGGTGAATACAGTAGCATTGTTAAAATTTTTAGTAATACAAGGACACAAAGTAAACAAGAGTAAGTTACAAACTTTGGGAAAAAAACACAGGTTAGATACCTGGAATATGTGATATTCAGTAAAGGTAAAATACTAAATAGTGGGAAAGAGAAAAGGGAAAACAAAACAGCAATTTTGCAAGCACCCAAACCAACAACTAAAAAAGAAATAATGTCTTTCCTAGGTACAACTAATTTTTGTTGGAACTGGGTACCAAATTATTTTACAATGAAAAACAAAAGCAGAAATGGCTTTCTGCAGGTTGAAGCAGTTAATAGCTTCTTCATTAGTTTTAAGACTTCCAAGTTATCACAAACGTTTTTTTTTTAGACCATAGATTGTAAGCAATGGTACATGACATCAGTATTAAAGCAACAACATGGGGATAAGCAATGCCCCATAGCTTACTATTCATTACAGTTAGACCCAGTGGTGCAATCTTTGCCTCACTGTGTACAAGCAGTAGTTGCAGCAGCAATGGCAGTACAGGCTTCAGCCTCAATGGTGTTATTCCACCCTCTCACATTGAGAATGCCTCATGCAGTTGCAATAATTCTGCCACAAGAAAAAGTTGCATACCTTTCTCCTGCTAGACATCTTTCATGTATGACCATACTGCTGAGTCAACCTCATATAAACAGTTAGCTTTACCTAGACAAGATCTTACAGATATGCCCTTGAATAATGCTGAGGTGACATATTACGTGAATGGCTCATGCAGAAGGGGTCCTACAGGGAAAAATCTGGTGGGGTATGCAGTAGTTACAGACACTAAAAATTTAGAAGCACAAACTTTGCCACACAACTTGTATGCTCAAGCAGCAGAACTGGTAATTTTGACAGAAGCATGTATTTTAGTAAAAGGCAAAAAAGTAAACATATATACTGATAATCAGTATGCTTTTCTACAGTGCATGTGTTTGCACAATAATAAAGAAAATAGAGGGATGATTACATCCAGTGAAAAACCTATTAATCATGCGCAATTTATTTTGGAGCTATTAGAATCTATTCAGTTGCCTACCAAAGTAGCTATTTGTAAATGTGTAGCTCATACAAAACAACAGGATAAGATTTCAAAAGGTAATGCACGAGCTGATGCAGCTGCAAAGCAAGCAGCCTCAGACTCAGGAACTTTATTTTTTAATGAAAAATTACAGCCCTTTGAGATTTTACATTTAGACATGTTAAAAACAATGCAAATGCTTACTACAACAGCAGAAAAACAAAACTGGGTAAAACAAGGTGCAATTTTTAAAAATGGACTGTACATTTCCAAAGGAAAAAACAATATTACCGTCTAATTTATTTAGAAATGCAGCTTTGTTGAGCCATGGGCAGAGCCATGTCTCAACAGGGGGGATGGTACAGTTAGTAAATAAAATATTCCAAACATATGGATACATAAATTATACAATAAAATTTTGTGCAGCTTGTCATACTTGTAACAAGCACCATGCACAAGGAGCATTTAAAACAAGCAAGGGAGTTTCCCTACACCACCATATCCATTCCATACTATTTGTATGGACTTCATAGAGTTGAATAAGTGTGAAGGAAAAAAATACTGTTTAGTGATCATAGATATGTTTTCAAAATGGGTAGAAGCTTTTCCTTAAGGAATCACTGTGCTTACCACCCACAGTCAGCAGGACTGGTGGAGAGGTACAATGGGATTTTAAAAAAAACAAGTTAAGAAAGTTGATGAGTAAGACTCAGAAGAATTGGATTTGCTGTTTACCTCTAGCATTGCTGAGCATGAAAACAGTAACAAATGTGAAGGGTTTAGTCCCCTTTAAAGTAGTATTTGAAAGGGCATATTATGTGCCTCAGTAAAAAGCTCTCATGCCTGCAGGGCTGGAGGCTGACAGTTCACTAGCTAATTAAATAAAGAAACTGTTATGAATAAATCTGTTTTGCAGTTTAACTCTTTTTCAGACAAAAGAACTTTCAGCTGAATAAAAACTTTGTGACTGATACACAAGGGCAAAATGGCCAAGAGTAAAGAAGACAAAAAGCAGAGCAACCCAAGAACTATTGCATAATTATTTTAACTATGTATTTGTTAACTATAAGTGTGACAATTTTTCTCTTATTGTGGTTTTTCCCTGCACTCAACCACACAAGTGAAAGTGAGAAGACGTGATGAACTGTTTATAGACTGGCATCCAAATTTTAACACGTACCTGGCCATGAAGCAAGTGTATACAGAAACTATGCACATTTCAAATTGCTGAGTTTGTACAGCTATACCAACAAAATATAATAGACTTTAACGTCCTCTGTCCCTCTGGGGATAAAATAAGACTTTGGAAAGTTTTTTTATACAGAAACTGTGAGATCACAGGACAAAATTGCTTTATTTTTACCTGTTCACACAAAAAGGAATTGTATGTCTCTACAAGAGTAATACCCTCCAGGTGGGCTGGAGTAATGGTAATATAACAATGTCTTATAAATGTTACATTAAAGTCAAAAGTGGGGTACTGTTTGTAATACTAACCATGATTCATATCTGAGTTCAATGAAAACTACATTAAATGTAGTATGTGACAATCTAGTCTTAACTAAGCAATTGTCTATTAGGAATAGGAAAATGTTTCATGCAGGGATAACACGTATCAGTACCAAAGTAATGATTTTATTTGTGGGAAAAAGGCATATAAATGGTTACCTGAGAATTGGTCCGGGAGTTGTTTGGGTTATCTGGTGTCAGCAATAAGACATACTGCAAAATTATGTTTGGGTAAAATATGAAACGTAAGGAAAACAGCTCGAGAATCTGAAGGTCCAGTGAAAAAAAAAAAACCTGTGAATCCAGTTGGTAAAATCGAAGCTGGTTGAAAAGGCCATAATTCAGTGAAAGACAAAAGTAAATTGACTCATATGAACTTGGGCAACAGTGTTATATCCAGGGCAGGAATGCCACCAGCCTATGGAGCAGTCAAATCGATCTGGGAGCTGAGGAAGCTGTCAAAAAGTCATAAGCAATGCAACTTTTCCACCCTAGAATTGGTGACTAATGAACTGAATGCAATAAAACTGTTGTGCTACAAAATCGAATGGCTCTTTACTTCACCCTAGCGGCAAGAGGTGGTACACGAAGAAGAATGCTGTGCGTACATTCCAGACAACCAACATGAAATCAATGACCACCTAGAGGTAATTCAGCAAGTATCAGCAATGACTAAACCAGGCCCAAACCCACTGACGGACTTTTTCCAGAATCTGTTTGGGGGGGTGGGGTTCCATCCTATTAAACATTTAATTGCTATTTGTGTGGGTATACTCCTAATAGGAGCATGTGTTTACTGTGAAATTCCCTGCATGAAAAGATTAATCAAAAATTTGTTGATATATCTGCTACTGAAACTCTTTACCAAAGTGTTGAAATTAAAAGATTAATTTCAAATGATGCTTTTTCTGAAATATAAAACCAATGACTTACTTAGCTGAAAGCCCTTGAAAGGGAAAGGCTGAGGAATGAAATAATATTGTTTATGTTTTAAACAGAATAAAATGCATTAACAGGAGGGAGAATGTTAGAAAAATCTATACATGCTGCTTAGAAAATATATTTACATACATGCTGCCTAGAAAAATATATTTACAATGTGTGCTGCTTAGGAAGATGTGTATTTAAACATTCAAACATATATAAGTTGTGTGATCAAATATATAGAGAAATGTGTGCTTTAGTTAGGAATAAATGTACTTAAATCCATAATAAAGAATAAAGGTTATGTAATGCATTTAATTCTGTCTTACTAGAATAATAGTAGAAATAAACCTGCATATTATTGCTTGAAGCACAAGCTGCAGTGTAATCAGAAATTTGACCTTGGCAGCTTGCAGATGCAGTCTGGCTCATGTCTTTCAAGTAAAGATTATTTTGCAAAGTTAGAAAATAATAAATCTGTTCGCATGTGTGTCCTCTTTCCTGCCTCCACCAGGAGAGTAGCCTTGTCAGCACTATCTCTGATAGTGCAGCTGGGAACAAGAAAGACAAAGGGAGGCATTAAGGAAGACATACATCTATTGTATTTGAACTAATCAGAGAACCTTGAATTGGCTACATCCTCAGGAGGTCATCGTGACTGACCAGCTGCTTGCAAGGCTGCAACATTCTCATGGGAAAAGGACTTTTGAAAACACAAATTCAGCACTTTTTATGAATTACTGTGATGTAAAGACCCTGTCACTGACCACACCAGTGAGGTGGGCAAAACTGATAATGAAATGTATATAACCAATGTGTTTTGGTCAATAAAGCAGTCAAAATTCTATACAAACTTTGTGTATGGTTTTTTGCCTCCTAATGTACATTAGAGCTTTAAGATATCTGAGTCCTCCTGCATTATTGTTTGTTATTAATTGACATTGTGTTTGAATAACTCAATGATTTTTACAGTCTGACTCTAACGAATTTATTTAACAGATTGTTTTTCTCTCATTTATATTTTCATTCTGCACACATTATTTATTTTCCAAGAATTTTCTGTTCCTTTAAAGATTATCATAATATTCTCTTTTCCTTCTATGGTATTTATAAAAAGTACACATCATGTTTATTGCTGACAGTCATAGCAGTCTAGCTTTCTACTCAAAATTCTCTCATGGTGTCAGTAATTCTCTTATTAATAGTTTATGATTCATGACTTGGCTTGGTGGACAGATAAAAATATCTACTACACAATTCATATCACTTCCATTCTCTGAAGACTCTGTTAATATTTGAAAGAAAACAACAATTCCCTTGGTTGCTATCCAAAACAATAAGAAAATATTTGAAAGAAAATTCTATACTTTTCATTGACAGTTTCAGAATTCTGTCACCTTGTGCAGTATTTTCTGTTTATATTTTATAATTCTTTTCATTGTGTTTAGATGCCATGATATTCTTCACACTGTCGCTGACTGCTGATTATTTGAGGATTCAGTTCTGTTGAGTCTCTACAGCATCTCCTCTTCCTTCTCTTATTGATGTAAGATTCAGATGTGTTATGTCACATCAAAGATAATTCAGATAATTTTACATCTGAGCAAAGGGACACTTTTGAAGTCCATTTTAAATAATAGTTGGTATTTGTAATTAAATATTCAGACTTGACAATTGTCTTTATAATCTGTGATCTGATGTAGTCTTTTCATTGGTTCCTCAGCCTTTGAGTTTCAAATCCAACCTTAGATCTGACTTTGGCCACTTCTCAGACTTTGGATCGATAGCTCAACTCCTCCCCTTTTCCATAATCCTCTCCCGAGCCCTAGATTAACCCAGATCTAATTTACAGTTGTAGTGATCAGATGTAGTTGAAGTATCTCAAACATTTTTGGAGGTAAGTCCTTGCTCTTTGTTGATTTGTATTTTGTTTCCTAGGTATTCAACCTCCTTTCTTCTGTCTCTTATTTTCCCCAATTTATTAATCAGTAATAAAAAAGAAGTAAGTATTTTGAGAATTCTGTTTTCACTTGTATCTATGCAGTGCCTTTTATTCCTTTCAGACCTTGTGCCTTTCTCTCATTTTCTTGTCCACTAGTTTCCTTCTAATACTTTTCTCTACCATTGATAGTAGTTCCTTTCCCTTGGCGGGAATTTTTGCTGTTACCATTGCTGGTATTTGTACTAACTAGATCTTTTTTCTCAGTCTTTCTAGGTGTTTTCTTCTTGATGTTTAATGACTATGATTTCGCTCACAAAATGTCTGAGAAACCTACTGATTTCAAAAAATGTTCCTCTTGTGGACATAAAATACCTAACTCGGATACCCACTCCAAGTGGGTGTACTGTCTTGGGACCACACATTGGAAGTAGAGTGTGAAATCTGTTCTGGGTTCAACCACAGAGCCTTGGTTGAGCACAAGAACAAATTAATGCTTAAAGGTCTATTTCCCTTCTCTTCTTCTGTATCTGAAGCTCCCCCCATCTGCTCAGAAATTCGATTAGATCATCAGGGTGGAAAGAGAGAAAAAGCCAAAGACAAGCAAAAGGAGTCACTTGGCTCTAACTTCAGCTCCTCTTGCCAAAATTTCTAGGACTTTGGAATTGAAGACTTTAGCTCCTAAATCTCCAACTCTTTGAGGCCCTTGATTCTGGAACCAGTCTTGTCAAAACTACAGTCCCCCTTTCTACAAGACACTCTATGCAGTGTTAAGACCTTCATATACCTCCTCATCCCTCAGGTCTACCAGGAGCCTACCCAAAGCAGATGTGGAAAGGATGATGAGAAAATTTCTCAGGACCCAAATTCAGCTGGCAGGATTCCTGGCTCCCTCTCCCTTTGGATCTGTGAGGTTTGGACTGGCCCAAATTCCTTTACTGACTCCTACTCTGATCTGTCCCTAGGTTTCAGAGATACTGGATTCAAGAATCCCAGGATTGTCTGGGTTGGATCTGAAGGCTTGGCCTTCATCAACTGTGACATCTTCTCTGACCCATTTAGTGCCAACTTTGTCAGAGCTGTAGAGTCAGCATCAGATCTGGGGGTGGGGGTTCAACTCAAGGTTTGTGGAGCCATCTTCTCCCCTTGGGGCCTTAGCATTAGCTTGGCTGCAACTTTTGCATCGGGATGGGATCATGGGGAGGTCTTGGATTTCTCCAGGCAGGCAACTTTAGCTCCTACCAGAGTGGTCCTGGGCTCTCCATCAGGTTTTGCCTTTGAGGCAGTGGAAAGAGCTTTCTGCATGACTGGAGATAGGGCAACCTTACCCTTTCCAATCCCCCCTCCACAACTGTCAGCCCTGGGTCCCGAGTCTGCTCAGTCTATCCAATTGGGACAGTGAGTCTATCGTAGCCTCAAGACAGTCATTTTACAAGACTCTCCACATGTGTCTGGGTCCTCCTCAGATCACCTCATTGAGAAAGTTCCCCAGAAACATAAGTGTAAAAGGAGGCGCATTGATTCCCTGCATTAATCTTTGACAGAAGACTCTGACTTTGATGGAGGGGAGGGTCCCTGTGGTCTCATTTGGCGAAATTCTCAAACTTCTGAAACAGAAAGGTGGTTGGTTTTCTGAAGTCCCTTCCCAGGAGGAGTCATTGTTTCTGTAGACTTTTGGAACTGGCTCAGCTACATCCTTGGTGGTAACCCCAGCAGATGAAAGGGTGGACCTCATTTCCCATTGGGCTTGGAAGGATCTGGATACAACAGAGACCATTCCTAAGAAACTAGACAGGTACTTTGTTGCACCTAAGGTCAGTGCCCATTGGAGCAGGGGTCCTACAGTTCATAGGTTCATAGGTTGGTACTAGGCTATCGGCCCTAGGGCCTATACAAGCCTAGCCATAACAATTCCCTGGATATTTCTTCCCACAATACTTACTTCCCTGGATCCCTGTCTAGCAGGGCGACTGACGTGATCCCCGGGGTGAATTTCCTATCTTCCATCCAATCATCAAAGTTCCTTTTGAAGAGGGCCAAGGAGGCACTCTGCTTGACATGTATGGGCAGTCTATTCCAGAGTATAGGGAGTCTTTTGGTCAGGAACCTATCCCTCCAGCATGTTTTGTTCATTGTGATGACAAGGTTTAGATCCCTGGAGCATGTGGTTCTGAGGGATTGGGATTTCTTTAAGTGGAGCATGTCCAACAGCTCAGGGTTTGACATGGCCTTGTATGTTAAGCAGAGATCACCTCTGAGTAGACAATATGCCACAGGGTATAGCTGCAGTTTTTTTAGACAGTCAGCATAGGGCATCTGCTTTAGGCCTGTGATTCTTTTAGTGAGGTATTTCTGCAGCCTTTCCAGCTGCTGCAGATGTCTTGTGAGGTACATACCAAATGGGGTGTTGTACTCTGTAATGGGTCTAATGAGGGATGAGTACAGTGGGACAATGACCTCCTTTTTTCTGGATGAAAAGCCCTTAATGATGAGGTGTGCCACATAGAAGGATTTCCTGACTGTTGTGGTGATGTGGTTATCGAAGGTGAGACCACTGTCCATCTGTGTCCCTAAGTCTCTCATCACACTTTTGGTGTTTAGTGTACTGCTACCTATGTAGTAATTCATGGGTACATGTTTTTTTCCCAAAGGGGATAACTATACATTTCTTGACATTAAGCTTGAGCCCGTGGCTCCGGCACCAAGCATCTGTTTCTGTAAGGCCCTTTTGTAGAATAGCCACATCATTTGGGGATTCAATAGTGGCTCACAGTTTGCAGTCATCTGCGAACTTTGTTAGCCAGAGTCCCTTAGTGTTGGCCTGTACTTCAGAGAAGGCAGGGACCACCAGATTGGCTTCCTTTTTTTGGAGGAGAGCATCTTGGTTCTATTTGGGATGGCACAATTCATGCACGAGTGGATGTGCTCGTACAGTGCCTTAATGTAGGATTCAGCAGTCAAACTTTCAGCTCCCGTCTACATGGGTGTCATGAAGTTTGTCACTTCTGACTTGAGTAGCATGAAGTTGACTTTGGAGAAGTTTTTTACAGAGGTACAGAGGTTTCCTTACTGGTGGGTGGGGGTGGGATTTGGATGTCAAGGGTGATTTGCTTATGGTCAGACCTGACCAATGAGAGGTGACCATTGGTGTGGAGCATCTATCTCCCATGTTGGTAATGACCAGGTCTAGGATATTGGAGCCCCTGGTGGGACAATGGATTAGTTGATCCAGGGCGTTGGAATTTATGAATTCCAAGAACCGTTGGGAAAAGGTGTTGGTACCCGAGTAGTTTTCCCAGTTAATGACAGGGTAGTTGAAATCACCCAGTATTAGGGTGTTTGGTTGTATCTTAATATTTTCCAGTATGTTTAGAAAGGTGTAGTGAGAATCTTGGGCCATGGTGGGCGATCTGTAGCAAGCTACAATTTGGATTGCAGTCTTAACTAGTGTTAGTTGCACCTGAAGAATTTCAGCATTGTGTTGGGCAGCTAGCCTAGAGGTGTGAATATCCTTGATGAATATGGACACTCCTCCACCTTTAGTGTTTTAGTCTTGGTTTGGTGGCTGAAAAGTGTGGTAAGAGTTGTAGCCTGGTATTGCAAGGGTGCTCTCTGGAGCCTTGAACCAAGTCTCAGTTACTGCACAGATATCAGTGTTCTCCATTTTTAGGAAAGACTGCATTTTGAGGTTTAGACTTCTAGCATTGAGTAGCATTACCTTCAGATTGTGCATGCTTGTATCTGTTACAGTGGTGGATTTGTCCTTTGAACCTTGCCTAAAAAAGGCACTATAGGAATGGCAAGAGCTTTAGCCAGTAACCTGAATCCCTGGGGTGACAGGTGCAGACCATCTCTGGCAAAGCATCGTGGTCTGTCGATCATGTCGTCCCAGGAAGACAGATACTGAATCCCCTTTGAATGACACCAGAAGCTTAGCCAATTGTTGAAGTCAATCATTTTGTCCTTATACTGTGGTATCGTTCTGGGCAAAGGGAAAATGCTACTCAGGTCTAGAGTCATACCTGCCTGGGCCACATGATCCGAGAACTCTTCCATCTCTCTTTTCATGTAGTCCAGGGAGGTACGTCTCAAGTCATTCACTCCAACATGGACAATGAGAGTCACATTTGTACTTGTTGTGGAGTGACTTGAGTGCATGCGTTATGTGGCGGATCCTGGCACCAGACAGGTAGCAGACTGTAATTTTCTCCTTGTTCAGCCTGGTGAGTGGGCCATCAGTGTGCCTGACTATAGAATCACCTATGACTAAAGTGCTGGGTATGTTGTCTTGCCTTAGGGTCTGTTGTTGGGTGGCACACTGGTGTTGTGAGCTATGTGTCACGTTGGTTGTGACTGGTGTTTGTTTGCGTTTCAGCTTCGGAGGTCCTTGTTGCCTAGTTGATGTCATGGTGGTTGCTGGTGCCATGAAAAAGGAACTTGCTGAGGTAAGTCCCTCTTGCCATCTCTCTAACAGGGAGTCTAGGGCACTGGACAGATTTGGGAAGTGAATTTTTACTTCAGCGACATTTGCTCCATGGTCACTGAATTACTTGCCACATTTCCCAGGGATTCAGAGGGATTTGAGGAAGGAGCTTACCAAATCCCTCTCAGGGTCCATAGCAGAGGAAAAAAAGACCCTCTCTTCACAGCTGGCCACCCTTTAGTCCCTATCAAATGCCTCTATGCATCTGATTTCACATGCTACAGAAGGTGCTTTGAGAGCAGTGGGTTTAGGCATTACCATTAGAAGGCATGCCTGCATGCATCTTTGTGGAGCCTTACAAGACGTCTTTCATCAATGCTCCCTTTGCACATTATTTGGACCCAAAGTTAAAGGAGATGCTCTCCAAGAGTGAACAGGATGAGAAAACCTTATCTGCTGTAAGGATACATTTTTCTACCCCTCAGAGGACCTTCTCAAGAAACCAGAAAGGAGGTAGAAAGATGGGGTTCTGGGCATCGCAAGGGTTCTCTCAGGACTTGTATGGAGATAGATTCCCCATGTAGCTGAGGAGGAGAACTCTAATGGTAGACATCGCCCATGTGGCAGGGAGGCCTGCAAAACCAAGGCTTCAGAAACCCTTTCTCAAGAAGCTTTTTCAGCTACCCTGAACAGTTGCCTGACTGTTGCACTCTAGGCCATGCTAGGGGGGGTGCTTATCTCTTCACCTGGAAGCCTGAACAACATCCATCACTGAAGATGTCTGGGTGCAGAGAATGATTGCCAGAGGCTATTACATTTCCTTTTCCCTTCCCCCTCCCATTCATCCATAAAAAAATTTCCCAACATACAACTCTCAAAGGAAAGAAGCAGTCTCAATGGTAGAAAAGCTGCTAAACAAAATAGTCATCCAAGAGATTCCACCAGAACAATGAGGATTCGGAACTTATTCAGTATTCTTTTTGGTGCCAAAGAAAATGGGGACCTTAGGCCAAAATTGGACCTAAGCTATTTGAGCCAGTTTGTCAAACACTCCAAGTTCCAAATGGTCATGGTTCAGTCCATTCTCACTCTTTTGAGGAAGGACGATTGTATGTGCTTGATGGATCTCCCAGATGTATGCTATCACATAAAAAAAGACAAGGCAATCCAAGAGATACCTTTATTTCCAGCTGTGAGATAATCATTTTCAATTCAGAGCCCTGTCCTTTTGTCCCTCCACAGCCCCCCAGGTGTATGGCACTGGTTGCAGCTTACCTTAGATTGCTGGGATTCCAGGTGTTTCCATACCTTGATGAATGGCTCCTCACAAGCATCTACTGACATGTGCCAGGGACTGATTGCTCCATTTCTATCTACATTGGGTCATTACAGTCAGCTACAACAAATCTCACCTCCTTCCCAGCCAAACACTGAAGTTTAGTAGGGGCTCATCTGGATAGGTTTTCTCAAGTAACTCAGCTTCCTCAGCCCAGATTGTCCAAATTACTACTTCAAGTGGAAAATCTATTGTCTCTTCAATCACCAAAAGCCAGGCTGGTCCTTCAGCTTCTGGGGTCAATGGCAGCTTCTATAACCTTTCTACCTTTAGTGAGATACTACATGAGAGTACTACAATGGACTCTAGCAGTGCAATGGTCTATGAATCAACGTCCCGTGACATCTCCGAATCGAATCACAAAGGTTTGCCTTCAGCATATATCCTGGTGGAATCATACACCAGATGTTTCGCAAGGCAGCCTCGTTGTTCTACCATTGCTCAAGCCACAGTGACCACAGATGCTTCCCAGATGGGAGGGAGCACCATTACCTGGCACAGACAGTTCATTTAGAGGCCAACCTTCACATCAAAGTCCTACAGATGAGGGCAGTCCTCCTAGCTTGCATTTCAAGACATCCTACCTCAGGGGACAATTGCTATACAGACGGAGAATGTGTCAGTTGTCAGGTACATCAGCAAACAGGGGGAAACCCACTCTTACCCCATGTGTCAAGAGGAAACGAGAGTGTGGCAATTGGTGATCTCTTCCAGCTGTTTTCTTTTATATGTACATTACAGGGAAGTTCAGTATTTTAGCGGACAGACTGAGCAGACCTGTTCTTATGCCTCACAAGTGGTCTATTCATCATTCAGTGGCGGAGCAGATTTTTCATCAATTGGGTCAGAAATGCTGTGACCCGTTCACCTCTGTCCAGAATTCCAAATGCAGCAGTTTTTTTTTTGCCCTAATACCCCCAGAGGGGGAGTCACTGGGGGATGCTCTGAGTCACGATTGGTCTCCCAGACTTCATTACGCCTACCCTTCCACACCTCTCATATCAAAGTTTTTACAGAAAGCTTATCAATGGAAAAGCAAGGTGATCTTCATTACCCCATTCTGGCCTCAACAAGTGTGATTCCCATTCCTTTGACCTCATCTAATATACCCCCTTGGGTTCTGGATCCCCTTCTGGATCTTCTGTCTCACCTCACTGGGGTACTTCACCTGGGCATACAAGCCCTCAGGTTAACTACATGGTTTCTCTCCTTCCAGTGATGGCTAGAAAGTCCAAGCTTGTTACGCATCCATGCTTCTTCCCAAAAAACCTCCGCTAAGAAGCTATACAAGAGTAAATGGAAACAGTTCTCTTTCTAGGTTAACAAGAGAAATTTAGATCCTTTTCCAGTACTCATTCCAGCAGTTGTAGAATTTCTGGCTTCCATTTTTCATAATGGAGCAAGTTACTCTACAATCAAAGTACAGCTGGCTGCAATCTCCTGTTTTCATGTAGGTAAAGATCTGTCATTGGCCTCCCTTAGGTTATGCAAGGCCTTCCTTAAAGGTATGTTTTTGCTCAGGCCTCCTATCAAGGTCCCAGCCCCTCCTTAGGACTTGATGATTCTTCTCCAAGCCTTCACAAAGTTTCCCTTAGAAACTGTGGCAAAAGCTAATTTAAAAGTTTTGACGTGGAAAAACATTTTTCTTGTTGCCATTACATCTGCTATAAGAGTTTCAGAACTTCACGTTTTATCTTGCCATCATAGAAGGTTAATAGGCTAATGGCCCTGGGGCCCTTACAAGCCCAGCCAGGAGTTTATCCACAAAAAAGAAACCTCAGTCAGCACCTGTCGCCCCTGTCAGTGAGGGACAAAGGTGGAATCCCTGGGACAAATTTATGGTTTCCCATCCACTCATCAAGGTTGCGTTTGAGGAGGGTCAGTGAGGTACTCTGTTTGACATGTATGGGAAGTCTATTCCAGAGATGGGGCAGCCTCTGGGAGACAAACCTGTCTCTCCAGCAGGTTCTGGTGATGCCACATATTAGATTTAGGCTTATCGAGGGGTTAATGCACGGGTCTATATTAGAACATCGAAGATTCAAAACTTTGAATGTTATAATATCGACATCTATTCAGCGAAAGCTGAAAATATCGAAGCAACAGAAAAACAATTTTTTTTCCTAGGGAAAGAATTTGGTTGTCCGTTTCTTTTGCTTCGGTATTTTCAGCTCTGTGGTGGAAAGTTACGGGTCGGGTTCAGGAAAGTGTGTGATTGAGTGCGGGTTAGGTTAGTTAATGTTAGGGTGTGGGTTAGGTATATGTGCGATTTTGTGGATGTGAGGGTTAGGGCGGGTTAGGTATGTGTGTGATTGTGTGGACATGAGGGTTAGGGCGGGGTAGGTGAGTTAGGGTTAGGGCATGGTTGAGGTGAGTGTGCAATAGTGACAGACCTTAGGGTTAGGGTTTAGGTTAAGGTAAGTGGATAGTTAGTGGTGTGTGTATAGTTTAGTGTAGGGTTAGGTGTAAGATTTTAGGTGTATGTGTGTGGATTGCTGTTTGTTTGGTGTGCTTGTGTTGTGTGTATGTGTTTTGGAACAGAAATTTTTTTCCCTAGGAAAAAATTTGCTGTTCTGTATGTTCGATGTTTTCAGCTTTTGCTGAATAGGGGTCGATATTAGAACATTCGAAGTTTTGAAACTTCGATGTTCTAATGTAGACCCTAATGCACAAGGAGTTAGACTTATGGATGTGGAGCATCTGTAGTAGGGCAGGGTCCGATATTTCCTTGTAGGCGAGACACAGATCACCTCTGAGCAATCTGTGTGATACCGAGTAGAGTGATAGTGATTTAAGCCTGTCCGCATAGGATAGGTGTTGGAGGCCATGGATTCTCTTTGTGAGGTATTTCTTTTGCCTTTCCAGTTGGTGCAGGTGTATGGAGAGGTGTATACCAAACGGGGCATTATACTCAATTATAGATCTGATAAGTGAGGAGTACAGAGAAATAATAACCTCTTTTTTTCTGGATTCAGTCCCTTTACTTATAAGATGAACCAAGTAAAAGGCTTTTCTGACCACCGCTGCCACATGATGGTCGAATATGAGATTGTTGTCAACCTGAGTATGCAGGTCTGTCACCATAGGTTGTATGCTTAGGGGGTTGTCGTTGATGTGGTAATCAGTAGGGGTCGTGTTTTTGCCAAATGGTACGATAATACATTTTTTAGCATTTAACTTAAGGCCATGACTTTGGCACCAATTATTTGTAGCTGTGAGATCCTGCTGCAGTATTTTAACATCATTTGGGGAGTTAATGACAGCACCCAACTTCCAGTCATCCTCAAATGTGGTCAACCACAGGCCCTTTGTCTTTGCCTGGACCTCTGACAAGTATATGCCAAACAATAGGGGTCCCAAGACAGATTTCTGGGGAACACCTCTCGTGACAGTTCTGCTGTCGGAGGTGGCAGCACCTATTTTGACCTTGTGGGTCCAACCTGTGAGCCAGTTGGCCGTGCATCTGACTAGATAGGGATTAACACCAAGTTGTGTTAGCTTTTCAATGATGCCCAAGTAGGGGATTGTGTCAAAGGCCTTGGCCAGGTCAAGGTAAGTTGTATGTACTGACTTTCCCTCATCCAGGGCCTTGCTGACAGTCTCAAAGAAGTCAGCTAGATTCAGTAGGTAAGATCTGCCCTTGACAAATCCAAATTGGGTAGGGTTAAATGCTAGGAGATTGCCTATGTCCTTGTTTATGAGATCCATAATAATATGCTCCATGACATTACAGATCAGACATGTCAAGTTGATAGGGCGATAGTTTCCCAGGTCAGTAGTGGCACCACCTTTGTGCAAAGGGATGACAGTGGCAGTTGTCTGCTCTGCTGGAATGAAGCCTGTAGTTAGGCTGTGGTTGAATAGGGTGCTCAATGGCAAAGCTAGTTCTTGCTGGAGATGGTGCAGAATACAGCCTGGGATACTATCAGGTTCCTTGGAAGCTGTGTTCTTTGCCTTGGATAGGGCCTTTAAACTTGATCTACAGAGATGTGAGGTGTGGGACAAGTATCAGGGATGTCAACTGGGCCTTTGGGGGCAATAAGGGGGTGAGGTTTGAACTGAACCTATCAGCCAGCAGGTTGGGTCAGTCAGCAGGATCAGTGTAAGTGGTACCATTAAGTACTAGTTCGGAACAAACTTGGGCTTTGCCATGGAGGTTCCTAATGTAACTGAAGAAGAACTTTTGGTTTCCCTTTGTTTTGGAGGCTAGTTTCAACTCATAATTGGCTTTGGAGATTTTCACTAATGATCTAATTTGCTTGTTGAGGCAGAGGAGGGAGTTTTTCCGATTTGGAATTTGTTCTTTTGTACCCTTGGACAACAGTTTCTTCCTTTTGCTGTTGATAGAGGATGCCCACCAGGCAGGTTTGTGTTTCCTTGAGGAGCATATTTTAGTTTTGTTGGTTATAGCTGAGTCCATACAGTTGTACAGGTGCTTGTATACTGCACTGGTGTACTGTTCAACATAGTTGTCTGCGTCATCTGAGGGGGGAAGTGGTGTGAAGCTGCTGATACCCTCCCTTAGGAGGTTGTAGTCAGCTTTTGAGAAGTTTTTTAGCCTGGTTATGGCTTGGGAGGGCTTGGGTGGGATAGAAACTTCGAATGAGACAGACCGATGATCTGATCTCACCAGGGAAGGTTGCCCATGTTGGTGAGAACCAAGTCCAGTACGTTATCTCTCCTTGTGGAGGATAAGACCAGCTGATCTAGTGTGTTAGAACTGTTGAAGTCAAGGAATCATTGGGTGAATGCATTTGTGCAGGAATAGTTCACCCAGTCTATGGTGGGGTAGTTGATGTCACCAAGGATTAGGGTGTTATGGGGTACCTTGATGGAGTCAAGTAGGTCCAGGTAGGAGGTGTGGGTATCCTGAGACATGGAGGGGGGTCTATAACTGGTTATAACTTGGGTGTCTTGCCAACTGTCAGTTGCACCTGGAGTAATTCCAGTGCATCATGTTGGTAAACCAGTCTGGAGGTGTGCCTGTCCTTAATGAAGGTAGAGACTCCACCACCCTTAGTCTTTCTGACCTTATTTTGGGGTCAGAAAGTGTGGAATGCAGTATAGCCTGGTAAGGCAGGGGTGCTCTCTGCAGCCCTGAACCAAGTTTCCGTGACTGCACAAACATCGGCATCTTCCAATGTGAGGAGAGCCTCCAGTGAGTGCATTTTTAGATTAAGGCTCCTAGCATTGAGCAGCATGACTTCAGTTTGCTTTTTAACATATCTTTTATGGTGGAAGATTTGTCTTTGGGACATGGCCTAAAAAAAGGCACAATGGGGGAGGCAAGAGCTTTGGCCAAGATCCAGAACCCTAGGGGTGACAGGTGGAGGCCATCTCTCACAAAGCATCGTGGCCTGTCAACCATGTCATCTCAGGCAGATACTGGATCCCCTTAGAAAGACTCCAGAAACTAAGCCAATTGTTGAAGTCAAACATTTTTTATTGGTTTTGTGGTATCATTCTTGGTGAAGGTAGGATGCTGCATAGGGCTAGGGTCATATCTGTCTGGAGCACATACTCTGAGAGCTCAGTCATGTCTCTCTTCATATAGTCCAGGGAAGTATGTCTCAAGTCGTTCACACCAACATGACAGTGACAGTCATACTTTTACCTGTTGTGGAGAGACTTGAGTGCGTGTGTGATGTGGCGGATTCTAGTGCCTGACAAACAGTTGACCATGACCTTCTCCTTGCTGAGTCTGGTGAGTGGGACATTGTTGTGTCTCACTATCAAGTCGCCAATGACTAGTATGTTTGGTATATTGTTATGCCTTATGGGCTGCGTTGGTTTATTGTTTTACCTAATGGGCTGTGTTTGTGAGACACTGATGCACTGACTACTGTGTGTGATGTGATTGGTGTTGTGTGTGTAATGTTTGTGAGTGTGTTTTGGGGATCTCTTTTGTTTAGGTAAATTTTTGTTGAGGACCCCTGCATAGGTGGGTGTGTGGCTTTCTGATGTGGGTGGTGTGGTGCTTGTACTGGCAATCTCCTCTTTGTCAGGAGTACTGACTGTGATGTGAGAGAGCATAGATTCCAACTTACTGATGCAGCTGCATCTCTCGCAAGTAGAAGAATTATGTGCTAGGAGAAGGGGACTGGCTGTGAACATGAGGCAGTTGCTACACTGTCCCAGTATGCCCATGTCGACCAGGCTGGCAGGAGAAACTGATGGGAATTGTCCAGCCATAGTCCTCTGAGTACTCCCTGGGCTTACGGAGAACAGGGTTTGATAAGGGTGTCTCTGCAAAAACCCTAAATGTAAAATAAATGGCCTACAACCAAAACTAAGATGCTTAGAATATTAATCAGGCTACAAACAAGGAGTAAGAATTGCAGAATAAGAGCATTTGTACACTTAAGATTACACACAACAGCAAACTAAGGTAATAAGGTAGAAGACAGTTAAGTAAGAGAAGCTGAATAAAGTATAAATATATATATTTTTTCCAGTCACTTTATATTATTTTTCATAAAGACAGGGTTTTTCTTTGCACCAATCCATCCTTTCTTCAAAGGTAGCTTCTGAATTCGACCAAAACCAATCCATTATTTTACCAGTATTTTTCCAAAAATTCTCCAATAAAGGGAAAATATGCTTAATTTAGTGGATGTACGCAGACAACTCTGATTTTATCTCACAGAACAAAAGCCTTCATGAATTCTGACCAATTGTTTATTTCATTTTCATAAACTAAGTTGGGACAATCTGTTTCTAAAGTTGCATGATGGCTCACTGAGTTTATTTCTTATGTTTATAAACACAAGGGTATGTCTTTACCAAGACCAACCCAAGCATATTCCACAAGGTCAGTCTCCACTTTTGCTTTCTTATCCAGAACTTCTATAGATGACATTTGTACTGCTGCTACTTGGTCGAATGCTCATATCTTCATAGCTCATTACAAATTGGATATACCTTCTAGGAAAAGGTGAGCATTTGGATCTGCCATACTCCGGAATATCCTTCCATGAGACCACCCTGGGTTGACAGTAGCTGGGGACTCTGTCCCAGAGGTTGAGGAACAGATGAAGAAGAAAACATCAGATAAAAAATTATGTATTCACCATAACGATGCACCTTTGTTGTCTGTTTTCATCCTTCCTCGACCTACCTTCTCCCCTTCCTCCTCCCACAGGAAAAAAATACTTATATGGTCTCCTGGTATGACCTGGAAGTATTCCCTGCTTTGCTCCTTTTCTCTCTTCGCTCCAGATACCTTTTCTGTCATATTTTTTAAACATTTATAGAGTTGTGTTTTTTCTATATATTGATATCAAGGAGGAAAATTCAATTTGAGTTAATCTGGGTAAGGGGAGGAGCTTGACTTATGGATCCAAAGTCTGAGAAGTGGGAGTGAGGATGGACGAAAACAGGCAACACAGATGCATTGTTATGGTGAGTACATAATTTTTGTTTTTAACATAAAGCACCATCTTGTTCATAACAGCTAAATTTAAAGAAATGGCTTATTCTGTATGAGCAAAGCAAAGCAGTGTATAAAAGATGCAGAGCTCTACAGTCCCTTGAACTAAATATTACTTAGTTTTAACATACCCCAAAATTCACAATGTACAAATATTAGTCAGTCAAACTGAAAATAATAATATCATTTAAAGACTTGTGAATAAGTATAAACAGTGACCTTAATTCATGTCCTTTTCTACAAGTTTTCATTACCAGAGGTGCGGATAGGAGCAGTGTCATTTTATGCATTATTAATATCAGATATGCAGACTGCAACAGCCAAAACCTTTGTAAGAATGCAGTGAGTAGCAAAGCTGGTAACCTCCCATTGTGTTTCAGATTGATACCAAAATTACCTACACATATCCACAAATTGTTTATTTATTGTACTGCATAATCAGTAATCGTCCAGTGAATATTTTGGTGAGACTTGTTTTTCTTTCAAACTGTCTGTTTACTAGATGTGGATAGGGAATCTTTTTGTTAAAATGACTTCCTGTGCAGTAGTTTGTCTCTATTTTTTTCTTTTGCATTTTATTTTATACTTACTGACACTGCAGTGGACAGTTACAGTTCAGTTCATCGTGAGCAAATTTGAACTCATAGAGCTGTACACAGTCACCTGGAGATAGAAAGAGCAGAAAGTTACCAGACATGTATTTTCAAAACCTTAAATAATACTTAATTTTTATTGTAAGATAGCACTACCCACAGATACTATGGCTGCCTTGCTTACTAGAATTTCAAGCTAGTGTAAAGTAGTTCATTTCAGAGAAAAATTAGTTTAGATTTCAAATGTTGTTTTACAAAATATAGCCAACCTGAGTGTAGCATCAATATGTATTTGAAAATTTAGCCAATACGTGATGTTTGTGCTTATCTCAAATAATAAAAATATTTGAAAAAAAAAAAAGAGTTGCAGCATTTTCCTTATAGTCAGAAAGAGCAGCAAAGGCATTTTGGATAGCTTAACTATGGTTTATAAAATCTTAGGAAATACAAAGTAATGGAGTCACAAGACTATTTACACTTTGCCAGTACCCACTCACATGCTGTATAGGTTCATAGGTAGGTAGTAGGCTATCAACCCAAGGGCCTAAGTAAGCCTTGCCAATAAGGTTCCCTGGCTTACTCCACCCAAGAAAGTTAATTTCCTGTGCCCTTGTCGAGCAGAGCCACAGAAGTGATCCCTGGGGTGTATTTCCTATTTCCCATCCACTCATCAATATTTTTCTTGAAGAGTGCTAATGAGGAACTTTGCTTGACATAGATGGGTAGCTTGTTCCAGAGTTTAGGAAGTCTCTGGTACAGGAATCTATCCCTCCAGCATGTCCTGTTTATTGTGGTGACAAAGTTTAGGTCCCTAGAGCGTGTAGCTCAAGGGATTGGGATATCTTTAGGTGTAGCATGTCCAACAGCTCTAGGTTTAACATAGCTTTATATGTTAGGCAGAGATCTCCTTGTAGTAGGTTATATGCAACAGAGTAAAGCTGGAGTTTTTTGAGACGGTCAGTGTAGGGCATCTGTTTGAGGCCAGTAATCCTCTTTGTGAGGTACTTCTGTGGCCTTTCCAGCTGCTGCAGATGTCTTGTGAGGTACATTCCAAAAGGGGCATTGTAGTCTATAATGGGTCTAATGAGTGCAGAGTAGAGGGGAACAATGACCTCTTTTTTCCTGGATGAGAACCCCTTTGTGATGAAGTGTGCCACATAGAAGGATTTCCTAACTACTGTAGCGATGCGATTATCAAAGGAGAGACTACTGTCCACCTGGGTCCCAGGGTCTCTTATCACACATTCGGCGTTAAGTAGACTGCCGTTTATGTGGTAGTTCATAGGTACAGAGTTTTTACCAAAGGGGATGACAATGCACTTTTTGGCATTGAGCTTGAGGCCATGCCTCTGACACCAAGCATCTGTCTCAGTGAGGCCCTTCTGTAGGATGTCCACATCATTTGGGGACTCGACTATGGCTCCTAGTTTGCAGCCATCTGCGAACTTCATTAGCCAGAGGCCTTCTGTGTTAGCCTGTACTTCAGAGAAGTAGATACCAAACAGGAGAGGTTCCAGGACTGAACCCTGTGGTACTCCACTTATCACTGGTTTGAAGTCAGATTTGGAGTCTGCAACTTTTACAGTGTGGGTTCTGTCAGTGAGCCAGTTGGCAGCCTATCATGTGATGTAGGGATTTATACCTAGTTTAGTGAGTTTAGCTATAATTCCAGAATGGGGGATGGTGTTGAAAGCCTTGCTGAGATCAAGATAGGTTGTGTGAACCATCTTACCCTCGTCTACGGCTTTGGTGACTGCCTCAAAGAAGTTGATCAGGTTCAGAAGGCATGATCTGCCTTTCACAAACCTGAACTGGATGGGGTCCAGAGTTTGGAGGTTATCAATGTCTTTGTTTATGAGTTCTATGATGATACGTTCCATGGCCTTGCAGACCAGGCTTGTCAGGCTAATAGGGCGATAGTTCCCAGGATGAGTGGTGGCTCCCCCTTTGTGGAGTGGGACAACTGTGGGCACAAAGCCTGATGTGAGATTACGATTGAACATGGTGCTTAGCTATGGAGCCAGTTTGTTCTGAAGTTCATGTAAAACGCAACCTGGGATGTTGTCTGGTCTCATGGAGACTGTGTTTTTGGTTTTAGAGAGTGCAGCTTTTACCTGCATAGATGTGATTACATGGACTCTGCATTCTTCTTGTATAGATATGGGCCCTTTAGGGGGTGAGATGGGGGTAAAGTTAGCACCATGCCAGAATGTTGGCAATATGAGTTGGTTCTCTAATTTTCTTGCTGTTGTACGGTAACTCTGAGCAGATCTGGATGTTACCATTGAGATTCTTGACATAACTATTGAATGCTTTGTGGTTGCCCTTAGAATCAGTGGTGACTTTCTTTTCATAGCTAGTTTTGGAGGATCTTATAAGGGATCTCAGCTTCTATGATTTAGGACCATTGCAATGAAATATAAATTATGGCCAGACCTACATAGTACAATCACAGTTAAGCAGGTGGCCAGTATAAGACTTAAGTTAATGTGCCTCTTGGAGATATGGTCTGTGGTAGATATGTAGATAAGCCTATCAAACTGCAAGCCCTTCAGAATGCAGTAAAAAAACTAAAGCACCATGCAGCATTGCTGGAAAGGCATAGTGTGTCTCAAGGGATGCAGCACAACAGCTACGTGTCACTGTATCAAGGCTACTGCTGGAGATGCTAGGACATAGATACAAGTAGTGCTGCAGGAGGATTATGTGTGCAGCTGGTCTTGGGTGGTCTATAGCAAACTAGGAAGGTAGTGCATTATTCTTCTGTCCAGTGATTAATGCGATGCAAGAGCATATAGGCTTCTTGAGGCCATTTCCTTGAAACCATTAGAATCAAAATTGGAGTCACAAAATTTGTTTTCTGTTAATTTGACTGTGTTTGCTTTGACTTCATTTGTTTACTGTGCTATTATTTTTTGTTTCTGTAATACTATTTAGGCTTTGTATTTGTAAATGCTATTTTTTTTATTTGATGTTTCTACTTGATGGAATTTTGTTTTCATATTTTGAACTGGAGATTCAGTTCAGTGTACTTTTTGTTACAACAAAGTGCAGCAGCTGAGATATGAGAACAGGTGTTTTATTTTAGATTTGTGATTTCCTGAACTGTGGGTTGAGTTCAAAGGTTTCCTTTTTACTTCATTAATTCATGTGACACAAATCCATGAGATGCAACTGTGAGCTGCTGTGCAGACATAGGTGAGGAGATGGGAACCACACTGACTGTTAAATGTGCCCCTTACCTCCTCATACCGGCTTGAACACATAATCTGACAGCATGCCAGCAGCGATATAGAGGGTATCTGTGTAGTCATGATCACACACACACATGCACACGCACACACACACATGCGTGCGCACATACACACACACACACACACACACACACACACACACACACACACACAGAATCATGTGAAGAATGCAGCCACAAGCATCAGTCGTCACACACTAGTGCTGAACTACATTTTGTAAACCCCTTATTACCCACATATGGGGTAAGTGGTGCTGTATTCCTGCCATTGACATATGTTATGAATGCTGCCATGTTGTGAACCCATAATGACTGTCATACTCCAGTCACTACACCTCACACCCTAGTATTACACTGGGTGCCATGATGTGAACTCCCTAATGGCTGATATACTCCTGCTGTAACTGTCACTATAGCATATACTCCAGTGGTAGCCAGGCTACCATGCTATGCAGGAGTGCACTAAGCAGAACCTATGATTGGCTGTACAGAGTACCACATTTTTTTAAAATATTTTTGATTATCCACCTGCCCTCTATCATTTGTTATGCCCTGTAGCCCCTACTTAATCATGATATCCAAGATCCTCCACTGGAATTAGTCTGGATTACTCACCCACATTGAGATCTACTTGGTGGGGACAATGTTGAGGAAACCTGAAGAGAGGAAAGCAGGGTGATCTAATAAGGTACCATCCTAACAACAGTGAGAAGCTTTTTTTTATTTATACAGTACTCACAGTCCAAACTTCTCAACAAACATCCAATAAAATGAATACAGAATGTGCCTGTGAGTGATCTGTTGGTGTGTTCTCCAAGGTAGAGCTCCCAGTCCCTACTGTGGGCTGTAGCTCCAGCTGGGAATCCTTTCCATCATCTTGGACAAGCAGGCTGAAAAATACCATTAATTCCTGCCCATCTCCTACTCTTCAGAGCCATGATCCACTAATTGAAATTTGGTCAAGTGGTTCTCAGTTGGGGCTTCATCCTTCTGTGTTATGGAATTTGACTAAAAATGAACTGCTGCCTGAGTGCTCGAAATGATGGATAATGAAGGGTATACATGCTGTATCTGCTGTATGGTGTTACAGTGCCCTGAAATACTGTAACTAGATGTACCAGGTGCTACATCTCTGAAGGACACGGATGCTACTTATTCTGTGTGCAGCCTTGATATGAGGTGAGGTGCACCCCTATCACATGTGGTACTGCACATCTGCACAGTGCACAAGCTAATATAAAATTAAATGTGCTCTTCTTCTAAGGTATCCAAGTGTCAGAATTCACCACAACTAAAATGTTACACCTACTGTGCTTTGTGCATAACACCTGTGATGGGGTGGTTCTCAAACATACAAGTTCTTGCTTTGGTCCTTAGTACATTGCTGATATGGGTAGTGTTTCACTCCCACCTGTGTGCCCTGGAACTGAGTCCTGGGTCTGGTCCTCAGTATATGACTGACATGGTCAATGTGTTTCATGCCACAACAACCCTGATACAGTCATATCCTAGCTGGGTTTTGTAGAGCACTTCTGAAGTGGATTTTTTACCTCACCACCACCACCACTTACTCTGCCAATAAGTTCTGAGTCCGGCTCACACTACAGAGCTACTGTGGGCAGTGTACTCCACTACCCACCACTCCTGGCACTGATACTCTGGGTCTGACATTGGAAGTTTAGTGAATTGTGGCTCATTATGCCTTACTTGTTCCTTGGAGGTGCACTGTTCTAGTGACGTTGTGTATGAATCACAAGCCTGTCAGTGCCATATCAGCCAGCCTCCACACTGCTTCTAGTACACATAAAAACAGATTTTGAATATTGCTTATTGCATTTAGACAGTTTTAAATATTGTATATGTTGGGATCTCTGTCGCTCTGCTCATAATTATTTTCTGAGGTATTATATTTAAAACTAAATTCTTACTACTTATGAATTCCTTTATCTTAGATGTATTCTTCTTACCTTAGAACATAAGTACATATGAGTGATGGAATTTTTTACTCACTATATATCCTGATACAGATCTCTCTTCTCTTCCCTAAATAAGTTATATCTTTTAAGGTTTTACTTCGAAATGTCGAAGTTTGACATAAATTTGGCATTCTGACAAAGCACAATTTATTTTTATTAGGATGATTTTGTGTACATTCCATACTGTTGGTTCATTATGACTACTTCAAGCCATGTTATCTGTTTATTTATCTGTCTTTCTATCTTTCCATCCTTTGCCAGACAGGTTAGTCCCACTTGCCTGGTAACTTTTTTTCAGAGGATGCCTGAGGTGGTTTTTAAACTGCTTGGGTAAATTTGACCAGGACATCAAAGAACTTCCCCTACTTGTAAACCAGGGAAAGGAAGCCAACAAACTATTGAGACACAAAAACAAGTCAGCAGCACCAAGAGCCACCACATGAAGTGTCAGGAATCCAAAAAATGTAAAATGAAGCACTTTTTGTTGCTTGTAATGTGGCAACTTCTTCAGAAAAGATACACAGTTTCAAACAGTAGTTTATAAATAATTGAGACATGTCATGTGATAACCACACCTCCAGTAAGTCAAGTTCTTAAAGAAACATTTGCTAAAACACCACATATGTTCATAAAACCTAAATACAAAAGCTGCAAGTTTGTTAAATTAAAAGTGTCATCAAAACTGTTATAAATAGTTTTACAGAAGGCATTAAACTGTTAGACTCAAACAATAACAAAGTTAGACTAAACTTCAAAATTACAGAATAATCAACCGGGTATATCTCTCTAAAATATTGTAGAGCTAAAATGAATAGAATTATATTCAATCACAATACCAGTTACCGTCTCAAACTTCTTAGTTTCAGAAGACAGGCAATGTTACAAGCATCATTTAAACCTGGTACAACAAATGCATTCAAACGGATTTGCCATTCAAGCTCATGTTCCTCTAAAAGTAAGTTCAGTGGGCCACCTCTCAAATTAGCTTGAACTTGATCTATAGCTTTAAAGGTAAATGTGTGGCCCACATTATTTGCTATATGTCTTGCTAGTGGGTTGTCAATTTTATTGACTGAAATAGCATAGGTGTGTTCATAAACCCTGTCCCGCAGTCTACGTTCAGTCTTCCCCACGTAGAATGCGGGACAGCAGACACATCTTGCTATGTAGACTACTAGTCTAGAATTACAGTTGAGTTTAAATTTAATCTCATACTTGTTGTCACCTATACAAAATGTATTGCCCACTTCCATGAATCTACACATCCTACAAGATTCACACAAATTCATTCCAGCATACCTAGGTATTTTAAGTTGTTGCCCCCCACATTCAAGCAAGTTTTTAAGGTTGTGGCCTCTACGAAATACAATATTTGGAACTGGACCTAGTTTACTGAATAGTGAAACATCACTTAAGATAAACTGACAGTTTTTACATAAAATACATTTGACTTGGCCACTATCATTACTGAAGGTAGTAATAAATCCACCTTTGAAGTTAGGGGCTAAAGTTTGTGATGGAATTTGTGTTGGGACAAGTACACTGTTTTGACAATCTACCGTGTGAGGAACAAGACTGACCTGTTCTAAACTATTTAGCCCAAGGATGGGAGAGACGATTCCAAGTCTTCTTTTGTCAGAAACTTCACTGACTAAAGTTCCAATAAGGTCGCTGGGATACCCACGCTTTTCAAACATCATCCTAAGTAAATCACACTCTTGATGGAAATCGAGCTCAAGTGTGGTCATTCTAGCTGCCCTTGTCAATTGTCCTTTTATAATGCGCCACTTCTGGTGGAACGGATGGCAGCTAGAAAAGTGTAGGAATGAGTTACAGTACGTGGGTTTTCTAAAAATCTGTGATACATACCCCCTATTGACTTTATCTTTTGAAAGTTTCACATCTAAATAGTCAATCGTGGTTGTATGAAATGTTGATGTAACTACAAGGAAATCAGTTGTAGAATTCAAAAATGAAATAAAAAGCTCAGCCTGAATGCCATCTCCATTAAATAACACGAAGATGTCATCCAAGAAACGGGTGTAGTAAACAAGGTTCACCCTGAAGTACTCAGCTTTGAAAACGAAAGTTCTTTCCCAATACACCATCACCAAGTTGGCAAAGCTGGCACCACAGGGCGACCCCATAGCGACCCCTCGTTTCTGTAAATAAAAATCTTTGTCGAATAAAAAGTAATTATTAGTAAGAATGATGTCTAATAAAGACTCCACTAAAGTAATTTCGTGTGAAGGAGCTTTCTTAGATTTAAGCAAAATACTCACCCATTCTATGCCCTCTAAATGTGGAATAGATGTATACAAGTCCTTAACATCGATAGTTAAGAAATTGTGATTGGGGTTAAATTCCAAGTTGTTAACATTCTCTAGGAAGGTCCATGAGTCTTTGCATACTTGGGGTTCTAACACCAAGTATTTTTTCAAAATGTTGTCCACTACCTTTGCACAAGGGTGAGTTAATG
Organism: Protopterus annectens; assembly: GCF_019279795.1. Taxonomy (NCBI): domain Eukaryota; kingdom Metazoa; phylum Chordata; order Ceratodontiformes; family Protopteridae; genus Protopterus; species Protopterus annectens. The sequence continues at coordinate 596,280,980 of NC_056750.1, forward strand.
AACCCCTCCCATCTATTAATGGTCTCATGGGGGGGGGGGTTCCACATCCTTGTGGATTTTTGGTATCCCAAACATAATTGGGATTTTTGGCCAAGGAAGGGAGATGAAATTAAACGTACCAATATAAATGATGGCATCAATGAAGAAGTCATTGAAATAGCCTCTTATCCGTTTATATGCAGTGTTGACCTCACTCAAGGATGCTTTAGAGTAAGCCTCTGTGTCTAACAGGTGCCTCATTCTCACTGTGTAGTCATGTTGATCAAAGACTACTAATCCCCCACCTTTATCTGGTTTAACCACCCTAACATTAGCGTTCCTCGTGGATTGCAGTAGTACACTTTCCTTTCGACTCATATTACTTAGTCTTTTTGATGGACAAGAATGAGGATTCGAAAGGAATCGAAAATCCAGTCCGCATACTTGTTCAAACATCTTCAGGGTAGGGTGTAGTGGGGGATTATAAGTACTAGCCACCCTTAACTCATGGTCACCAGAGTTACTGTCACCAAATAATAAATTAAAGTTTAACTTTCTCACATATAGTTTAAGATCTGTGACAGTTTTGACTAAATTAAATGGTTTGTCAGGTACAAATGCACTACCTTTAGCTAATAAATTCACCAACGGCAAGTCGATAGAAAATGATGAAAAATTATAAATGTTAAAGTTCCCGTCACTGTTAGTAACAATGTTCAAACAAGGATAGTTTTTAGTTATTAGTTCCTGCGTTTGAAATTGCATCAATTGTTCTTCTGGTTCTGATGGAATGATTTGTTCTTCGGAATTGTTCCTGTAGGGTTGTCTTTCCGAAAATTTACACAATTATTAACAGGGACGTTGGTATTGTCAGTCACTTGTTGTTGGTTATAATCACAGTTGTTGCTGTTATTGTTACGGATCCGTTCACTACATCTAATGACAATCTGGTTATTGTCATCAGATTGCACAACGTTGTTGGATTGCTGTACAGCAATAAAGGGTTTCATTGCATTAGAAATTTGAGCTGAAGATGGTTTTGGATAGGCCGACCCATTGTCATAAGTAAGCCTGTCCCTTTTCATTTTTTTGACTTTATTGCTCTTTAGTCTGTCCAGCAACTGATTAATACTAGAGAAAGAACGGTCGTAGTAATACCTGTATCTGAAAAATTCACAGTCCGATACTATGTCATTGTTTAACACTGAAACCTCACAGGACAAGGCATCTATCTGTAACTGGTAGTGTTTGATCATAAGTTGCATGAGGTCAAAGCCTTGTTGGTCGAAGAAGGAATTTAATTCTAAGTGAAACAATGAATCCGGGATTAAACCAGTTGGGTACCGATGGACACGAAGCCCTTTCGGAACTATGTGTTGCTCCAAGCACTCCTTAAAATACATCACTTCAAGTTGTAATTTTTTAAGTTTTAATGACTTTACATCAAGGATTTTAAGCTTCTCATTCAAGCCTATAGCACCAACCTGTTGTCCGTTGTTAGTCTCGGCCGGTTGCTCCTGGTCAGACTGTGTCTTGAAACAAAGTGTGGAAGAGTCTTTAATCCACTCGTTAAAATCAGGAGCTCCAATAAGCCTTCCATTGTTGTCACTAGATGTATTAAGTACAGGTTCATCCATATTCCCCGTTTGGCGGGCTTCGGTTGGGACCCGTTGGCTTGATGTGATATCCCCACAAGTTGCGCCAATACTGACTTCATCTCTGTTGGGTGGAGTAGATCTCAAGTTACTAACAAGAGTGCCACTCACCGGTATTTGTGGAACCACGTTCTGAAAAGAACGTTGTTGTTGAGATAAAACAGTGTCCACCTTCTCTAAACGAGCAGAAAGGCCATCCATACTTTGGCCCATCGCATTAATTAACTGAGTAAGATTCCCCAATTCGGTCTGCAGCTATAAACTGAAAAATGTGGGACTACTTGGGTTGCTGCTGGTTCCAGATGCCATACTACAGGTAAACCTGGGAAAGGAAGCCAACAAACTACTGAGACACAAAAACCAAGTCGGCAGCACCAAGACCCACCACAGGAAGTATCAGGAATCCAAAAAATGTAAAATGAAGCGCTTTTCGTTGCTTGTAATGTGGCAACTTCTTCAGAAAAGATACACAGTTTCAAACAGTTGTTTATAAATAATTGAGACATGTCATGTGATAACCACACCTCCAGTAAGTCAAGTTCTTAAAGAAACATTTGCTAAAAAAACACATATGTTTTCAGTCAATAAAATTGACAACCCACTAGCAAAACATATAGCAAATAATGTGGGCCACAAATTTACCTTTAAAGCTATAGATCAAGTTCAAGCTAATTTGAGAGGTGGTCCACTGAACTTACTTTTAGAGGAACATGAGCTTGAATGGCAAATCCGTTTGAATGCATTTGTTGTACCAGGTTTAAATGATGCTTGTAACATTGCCTGTCTTCTGAAACTAAGAAGTTTGAGAAGGTAACTGGTATTGTGCTTGAATATAATTCTATTCATTTTAGCTCTACAATATTTTAGAGAGATATACCCGGTTGATTATTCCGTAATTTTGAAGTTTAGTCTAACTTTGTTATTGTTTGAGTCTAACAGTTTAATGCCTTCTGTATAACTATTTATAACAGTTTTGATGACACTTTTAATTTAACAAACTTGCAGCTTTTGTATTTAGGTTTTATGAACATATGTGGTTTTTTAGCAAATGTTTCTTTAAGAACTTGACTTACTGGAGGTGTGGTCATCACATGACATGTCTCAATTATTTATAAACTACTGTTTGAAACTTTGTATCTTTTCTGAAGAAGTTGCCACATTACAAGCAACGAAAAGCGCTTCATTTTACATTTTTTGGATTCCTGAAACTTCCCCTACTTGTCATTGCAAGTGGAACCCATTTTGCAGAAGAACTTCCTTTTTCCATTCCAGGCACAGTGGTGGCCCTGAGAAACAGGGATATAGATGGAGAGAAAATGAGATAATGAAGTGGTGAGAGAAATGGAGGAGAAAGCAAATATCGAGACTGGAAAGTGTGTGCAAGATTCCGAGGAGATGTTTCAAAGAAATATGTCTGATGGAGATGAGTCAGCAAATGATGGATGCATAATTACAACCCTCCAATTTGGAGGGTTGAAGGATGATTTACCTAAAAAAATGGTAAAGCAAAGTGGGCCAGACAATGAAGGAGATGTTTTTTGGGGGGGGCATTATGGAGAAAATACAAAAGAAGAATGCAGAGACAATCCTGAAGAATAGTGGTGAAACTGAAAAGAAAACATGTGCAGAGAAAGCAAATGAAGGAACACTTTTGAACAGAGGTGGAAAGAAAAGCTTTGAAAGGACATTTGAAAACTTTCTGAAAGAAGTACTGGACATTGTAGAAGTTTATCATAAAATGGGTTTATGGGCTCGTGGATGAGATTGTAACACTGTGTTAAAAATAGAAAGAAAAAAATTATACATATACCAAGCATTATAAATGTGGAGGAGAATAGCGGTGTTGTAAAATGTTGGGGACAAGCCAATACATGCTTTTTTAAGGAAAAGAAGGACATTTGATAAGTAACTGTGATAAAAGTATATGTTATATTTGTGATGAAATGGGACATGATACAAAATGTGAATTTAAATGTTATAAGTGTAACAAACTTGGACATTTATGGATGGATTGCAAAAATGAAAATAAGAGTAAGGAAAAAGAATGAGAAGAATATGAATAAAGAGAGGAAATTTCTGAAGTTGTAGAAATAGAAGAAAAATTAAATGAGAAAAAAATAATAAAAAGGACCTAGAAGAAGGGTCTGAAATAAGTGATGAAGAAGACATAAATTAGAAAGTAGTAAAAGAAAAAAGAGATTTTTTTTGGTAAAAGGCAGAAAAAGAAATTTAAAGGAGTAAATACAAAAGAAAGAAAAAAAGGTAAATGGATGAAAAAGAATTTATACAGCTAATGATTGGGGTTTGATATAATGGTTAAAGTGTTTGACTCACAAACACAAGGTACAATGTTTGATTCTCACCTTTGCAAGGGAAATTGGCTCGGTTTAGAATGGCCTTTTAAGAAGGCTAGCCTAGCAATTAGCTATCAACTTATGAAACCATGAATCTAAAGAAAAGGGAAAATGAACAATTTAGAGTGCTTTCTGTAAATGTGAATATTATTAAGAATATATTAATGAGACTAGGGATTTAGGAGGGTTTAATGCATGCATGTGATGTAGATGTAGTTATATTAGAAGACATAAGTTTTAAAAAAATTACAAATAGAGAAACTATGGGAAGGAAAGATAATCTGGAATTTGGAAACTGAGGGATGTTCTGGAATAGCCTTATTCTGTAGAAATGCAGTAAAGATATTAGATATAACTTTAGCAAAATGGGAAGATTAACCATTGTAAATTCAAAATGGAAAGAATAAGTAAATAGAATTATAACATCATATGCTTGTACTAATTGTAAAGAAAGGGAAATCATATTTAATCAGATTGTAAACTATGTAGTGATAAGTATGAATATTATAATAACAGGAGACTTTAATTATGATTTAAGAGGCAAGCGTAAAAAGAAATGATACAAGAAAAATGCTTGAAGTTATAAGATGCGGTAAGTTAAAACTTTGGGGCAAAAAAATTGTGAGCTTGCAAAAGGGGCATGTATAGAACTGAAGTAAATTATTTTATTGTACCCAAAGATTTAGTAATAGGAGAAGGGGAGGTAGTTGAAACAGGATTTTCTGATCATCTTGCATTATGGCTAAAAATAAAGGAAAAGAAAGACTATATAAAATAGGTAAAGGAATAAAAGGAGAAATGAGAAAGCATGGCATGAAGAAGGAAAGAGATTAGTAATACAGTTATGGAAAGATTACATTACTATGAGAGCATTTTATATAAACTAGTCTGAATGGTGTATGATATTTAAGGAAAAATGTAAGAAATGTTTTTTGCAGTGGTAATATGATGTGAGAAAATCAGAGAAAAAAATATAAAAAAACATAAAACGAAGCACTGGAAGATTTAGAACATAATGATAGAAAGTACTTTGACAAAGAAAAAGAATTATATGAAAGAAATCAAGAAAAAATACAAGAACTGATCTGAAGTCATCAATTTTTTCATGTGGCTCTCAATGGACAGGTTCGGTTCTGACCCCTTGGAACTGACTCGACCACTTGCTAAAGCTCATGGGCACCAAAAACTCTCGAGCTTCCCCCGTTACCCACAATGCATCTGGTTGAATAACCCAGATCTTGTTTGCTGCTTTCAGCTTCAGACATGGTTTACCATTACTCTCACACTCGGTTCAGATAAGTAAAATTTTTGATTTTTTTTTCTTTATATCTTTTTCCCCCTTACAGAGTACTTTCCTTTTACTTCTATCACTCTTTTTTGCTTTCGTACTTTTGGTACATCTTAGATACTAGTGCTAGTATCTCCACCATACTCTTGTGGTAGCTTCTTTTACATACCATTGCTGGTATTCTGTTTTCTTCTTCCTTTCCCTTTCTTTCTAAAAAAAAAAAAAAAAAAAAAAATCTTTATGTTTACGTGTTTTCTGCGTGTGTGTGTGTGTGTGTGTGTGCTCATGTGTGCTTATTTTCTGAGTCTGGGTATGTTCTGTTTTTGTCTTTCGTGTGCTCACCATGGTGGACAAAAACAGAGACAGACAGAGAGAGAGAAAGCCCCTGCCGGTTTTAAACGGTATGCTAAGTGCTCGCACAACATTCCCTATTCTGATCAGCTCTCACTTTGTGTTTTCTGCTTAGGTCCTCTTCACCTGCAAGAAAGTTGCTCCATTTGCCATCCTTTTAGTCACAGGGCTTTAGTGGAGTGAAAAAATAAGTTGATTTTGAAAGGCTTGTTGTCGTTCTCCTTCGGAGAAGCTATTTATGGGTCACCTTCAAAAGATTCTACCAAACAAAAAGCTAAATCTTCCAGATCCAGTCCAGCTTCATCCTCCTCATCTTCTAAATCCAGTTCAGCTTCATCCTTCTCATCTTCTAAATCCTTGAAGGTGAAAAAGTGTGCTGTTCGGTGTTGATACCTTCCACGGTTCTGAGTATGAAGAAATCAAAACTCTTGGTTGTACCTGTTATGTCAGAACCACAGCTAAGCAGATGGCACCATCAGTTTCTTCAGCTCTCTCTCCAGAAAAGGCAATGCCTTTGACCCCATCCACTTTGGTGCAGCCAAAAGAGTTCATAGCTATACCCAGGTCTAGGTATTCCCTGTCAATTGACACTTTTCCGAATAGGCTGCCATCCCCCTTCCCAGACCGACCTTCTTCACCTGCAGAGTCCACTCATTCTTCTAGAAGCTTTACTGAGGAATAGCTGGAAGGAGTAGTGAAAAGGATTCTCTGGGACCTCTAGGCCTCCTAACCCATTGGGTCAGGGACCTTCTGCTTTCACCTCTCCAAGCACTTTTCCTCCTCTGACTTCTACTGCATGTTCAGGGACCTCTGTTCCAAGTTGCACAGCACCAACTGCATTGGCTCTGAAGGGGTCCTCTTCTTTGGCGCTGATGGTGACTCTGAGTTCTCTGGCTCAATTGGAACCTGAGACCTCCTGGAGTCATACCTATCCTGTCAGTTCCAAAGAGTTTGATTTGACCCAAGTTTTTTCAGAGTCATCTCTCCTCCTTGGAGCCTTAGCATGGATCAGCTCAGTCCTGGCTTCAGGAGACATCTTCTCCGGATGAGGAGAAACTGCAGTGCCTACCAGTGTTCTTTTGGGCCCAGACTCACTTCCTACTGTGGGTGGATCAGCTTTTGAGGCAATGGAGGGGGCCTTGTCTTCTCCAAGACATCAGTCTGTCCTCCCCCCCTTGGAAAAATCTGCCAAGTTACTCCTTGCTGCAGAGGCTCACCTATCTTATCCAGCTGGACAGTGGGTGTCAAGGCCTCAGGCAACCCCACACTTGGGAACATCTTCTTCCAACACCTCCCCAGAGCTTCTCGTTGATGAGGTTCCTTGGAAGAAGAAGTGTAAGAGGAAACACAGTGATTCCCCTGAAGAATCATACAGTGAAGACGCAGGTTTTGAGGACGGCGAAGGATCTCCACAATCACCCCCTGAAGATGTCTCCTTTAGAAATATCCTCAAAATTTTTGAAACAGGTGTTTGGCAGTCCATCAATCCCACATTGGAGGAATCTGTGCACCTGCAGGCCTTTGGCACCTGTCCATCTACCTCTTGGGTAACCGTGACAGTGATGAGCTCATTGAGTTGATCTCTCAGTCGGCATGAAAGACCCCCGATACTGTTCAGCTGATATCCCAGAGGCTAGACAAAATTATAACTGCACCTTTAGACAAACCATTCTGGACCAAGTGCTTACTGGTAGATGCCATAGTTGTGGAAGCAACCACCAAAAAACGAACTGGTAGATGAGAGTTCTACTATTCATCCTCCTAACAAGGATTTCAGGATGATGGATAGACTAGGGAAGAGGCTATATCCCTCATCCTTTAGACTGTGGTCTTTGAATTATCTGGCACATTTTATGAGGTTGCAGAGGAATCCAATTAAAGAACTCTCAGATACCCTCTCAGGAGCCATTACTGACAATGTTCAGGACTCCGTAACTTCTCAGTTGGCCACCCTGACTTCCGTTTCCAACTTGTCCATGTGTCATTTCTCACACAGCCTAACAGATGATCAGAGCCACTGTTTCAGGCGTAGCCTTAAGAAGACATGCCTGGATGCATTTGTGTGACTTCACGGAACTCTTCAAATCTATGTTTATCAATGCCCCTTTTGATGGCACTTCCTTATTTGAGCCCAAGGCGAAAAATACACTCATTGGTGTGAGAATGATGGAAAGACTCTTTCTGCAGTAGGTGTACATTTTTCCACCCATCAGAGACCCTTTTCGAGGAACTAATATACTGGTGGAAAAATGTGGTTCAAAAAGTCCCAAGGGTCCTTTCCTGACACAAATAGTGACAGTTTACCCAGAAGCAGAGGGGGGCGACTCTAATGGAAGAAGCCATCCTCATGGCAGAGGGGGTCCGTGAAACTAGGGTTTTTGAGATTCTTTCTTTGATAAACCCTTCCAACTCTCCTGAATGGAGGCCCCTGCACCAGAGAGCCTGACCACAGATAACTTCTGACAAATGGGTGCAGAGAATTATATCCAGAGGTTATGTTATACCCTTTTCACAAAATCCATCATCCTACAAAAATCCTGATTATTCCACCCAATAAAAGAGAACAAGCAGCACTAGAAATACAAAAGCTACTAGAAAAGCGAGTCATCCTAAAAGTCCCCCCAGACCACATAGGATCCGGAATTTACTCAAGATTCTTTTAGTGCCAAAAAAGACAGGAAACTGGAGACCTATTCTAGATCTCACCAAACTAAACAAATTGGTTTGTTGAACCAAATTCCGGATGGTCACAGTTCAGTCCACTCTTTTGTTTTTGGAAAAGGACAATTGGATATGCTCCATAGACCTCCAAGATGCATACTGTTGCACAGACAGTCTGGAAGGTTCTTACACTTCCAGCTGGGAGCCAGTCACTACCAATTCATAGTACTGCCCTTTCATCGTACCACAGCCCCCAGGGTGTTCACCTAAAAGGTGGCAGTAGTAGCAGCTCAGTTGAGACTGCATGGATTCCATGTGCTTCTATACCTAGATGACTATGTTATCACTGCCACGACCCAACATCAACTCGTAGAAGCCAGACAAAAGGTCCTTCAAATGTGTTACTCTTTGGGAATAAGTCAACTACAAAAAATGTTATCTGGAACCTACCCAAGCCCTAGAATTAATTTGTGCTGTGTTTAATATGAATGCCACCATAGCCTCTCTTCCTCTGCAAATATTACTGACAATTCAAAGGCAAGTCTCAACTATAATCAGCAGAAACAAAGTGCCTGCCAAATTAGTCCTCCGAGCATTAGGCTCCATGGCAGCATCAGTAACTCTTGTTCCCCTGGCCAAGTACCTCATGTGAATTCTACAGTGGTTGCTTGCATTGCAGTGATAGGGACTTTCCCATCCCATGTCCAGACCAGCTTCCATCACCAACATTTGTGAGAAATATCTAACGTGGTGGACTCGTTCAGAACAAATTCTACAAGGACGTCCCTTTTCTCCTCCTCAGCCCAAAGCCATTGTGACCATGGATGCCTCCCTGCTAGGGGGGGCATTACAGTGGAAGGACAGTCCAAGTGACTTGGTACCCAATAGAGGCCTCCTTACACATCAGTGTTCTAGATATGAGGGAAGTGCTTTTAGCATTGCAAGAGTTTCAGGATGCTCTTCCTTCTGGAACGATTTTGATTCAAACAGACAACATGTCAGTAGTCTGGTATATCAACAAACAAGGAAGAACCAGATCTTACCCACTATGTTGAGAAGCCCTAAGAGTGTGGCAATGGGCAATCTCATCAAACCACTTTCTCATAGCAATGCACATTCCAGGGAAGCCCAATGTAATAGCAGACAAGTTAAGCAGATCCATTCTCCTTCCTCATGAGTGGTCCCTCAATAAGAGAGTATCAGAGAGAATTTTCCGATCATGGGGCTAGCCTTACTGAGATCTTTTTACCTCTCTCCTAAACAAAAAATGCAGCAACTATTTTGCCCTGATCCCTGCAGTAGGGGAAGTCCCAAAGGATGCTCTTCTACACAATTGGCCCCCAGTCTCCTCTATGCATTTGCACCAATACCTTTGATTCCCAAATTTCTGGAAAAAGCTATCAGGTTGAAGAGCAAGGTCATCCTCATAGCCCCCTTTTGGCCTTGACAGATTTGGTTCCCCTTTCTTTGGCCTCATCTAATCAAACAACCTTGGATTCTGGATACAATTCCAGATATCCTGTCTCATCCATCAGGATGGTTCACCCCGACATCCAGGAACCCAAGCTGATGGCTTGGTTTCTCCACTTCCATTAGTAGTCAGACAACCTATGCTCTCATCCCCTGTTCAGCGCATATTACTTTCCTCTCATAATCCCTCCACACAAAAACTGTATTCTAGCAAATGGAAAAGTTTGTATACTGGGCTCAGCAGAATGACGTTGGACTCTTCTCAGCCCCAGTTCATGAAATACTTCAATTTTTGGCATTGTTTTTCGATAAAGGAGCCTTTGCTTCCACCATCAAAGTCCAACTAGAAGCTATATCCAACTTCCATACTGGCTTTCAACAATCTCCTGTAGTAGCTCACAAATTCTGTAAGTCCTCCTTAAAGGGTACTCTTATGTTACGACCTACCTTCAAAGACCCTACTCCCCCTTGGGACCTCAACTTAGTTTTGCAAGCAATCATCCAACAACCGTTTGAACCAGCCCATGGTTCTGATATTAATTTCCTTTCCTGAAAGGCTATCCTATTAACAGCACTATCTTCTGCTAAAAGAATTTCAGAGATTCAAGCCCTATCATCTAAACCTCCATATCTAGTCTTTCACTGGGACAGGGTTTCACTCAGAACCAACCCTTTATTCCTGCCAAACGAGGTTTCCAAGAACAATATAAATCAAGTGTATTAACCTGCCAGTATTCTTCCCAAACTATTCTAACAAAGCAGAGTATTGTTTGCACTCCTTTGACGTACATAGACAATTAAATTTCTACCTACACAGTACAAAAGACTTCAGAAAATTGGACTAGCTTTTCATCTCCTTCTTGCATTCCAAATTGAGAAAAGCTATATCCAATGTCACTTTATCAAAATGGCTGGCTAACTGCATTTCCTTTAACTGCTCCAAGTCGGGTGTTACACTTATAAAACCCTGTGAGTCTCATTCTACAAGAGCTGTAGCTATTTCAGCCATTTTCCAAGCTAGAGCATCCATGGATGATATATGTGCAGCAGCAGCATGGCTAAACCCCATACCTTATCACTCATTACAAACTGGACTTGGTCTCCAGGGCTAGAGTATCATTTGGCTGAATGATGCTGCAGAAAATCCTTCCTTAGTTCACCCAGGAAATAAGGTAGCTGGGGACTCTGTCCTGTTCATTGAAGATAACATGAAAATTGACAACTTCAGATAAAGAAGTTATGTACTCACCATAACATTCCATCTGAGTTGTCCATTTTCATGTATCCTCATTTTCCCGCCCTCCAACCTCCTACCAATTCTTTTGGAACAATGAGTGGTCTCTACCCTCTTTCACAATCTGACTTATCCTTATGGTGGTGACAGATCAAGACATGGTCTTCATTGAAAACATGGGAATTTCCTTCCTTTTTTTCTTTTGTTTGTTCTGTTAGTAAACTCGATCTGAGGTATTCAACCAGATGCATTGTGGGCAAAGGGGAAAGCTTGAGAGTTTTTGGTGTCCTCGATATTTAGCAAGCGGCCAAGTCGGTTCCTAGGGACTGGAACTGAACCCATCCATTGTGGATACATGAAAATGGACAACTCAGATGGAACAATGTTAAGTTGTCAATCTCGCCTTCATTCTTGCTGGATGGGTTCGGAGCCGATCCTTGGCTCCAACTCGGCCAATACTAAAGCTCGAGAGTTATTTCCACCGGCTCGAGGCTCCCCTATATCCCTCAATGCTAGGCGGTATCTACTCAGATCTCGTTTGCCGCTTAGCTGCGAGGTGCTTTCTTCTACCGGCTCTGGCAGGTTAGTGAGATTTTCTAGTCAGAAAATTAAAATAACTACCCCTATCCTTTTTGTTTAGTCAATTTTATAGTACTGGGTATCCTTCTAGTTTAAATCGAGTCCTCCCTCGTTTTTATTCCCTTTTAAGTTCTAGGCCTTTGGCCCACTCCCCCCTTTTTTCCCTTTGTCATTCAGTGTGATTGTTTTTTCCCTTTTTGGTTAAAGGGTGTATCTGTTTTTTGTGTCTGTGTCTAATTTGTGTATACAGTCACTTTTCTGGGATGTCGAAAGACTCCAAGGTCTCAGGCTTCAAGAAGTGTGACTCGTGCTGTCAGAAAATGTCTCTGACAGACGGTCACACTTCTTGTGTATATTGCCTGGGACCTTTGCACCTGCAGGACTCCTGTGCTGTTTGCCATGCATTCAGCCCAAGAGTCCTGCAGGAACGCAAAAATAAACTTATTCTTCGAGGCTTATTAAAGCCTGAAGGCTCCTCGACCCAGTCTGCGTCGGGGAAGCCTTCAAAGACTTCCAGGCCATCGGCTCCAGCTTCAGAGCCATCTGCTGGGAGCATCAAGACTACTTCGACATCGGTTCCAGCTGGAGTCGATGTTTCGAAGACTCAAACCGTTACCTCGGCTCCGGCCGGAGCCGAGGGTGCTAAGACTCAGTCGGCTCCGATAGTTTTATCGGAGCCACCTTCTAAGAAGAGGTCGAGGTTCCCTTCCATCGGTTCCATCCACTCGACCCCGGGATCCCCTCTTCTGTCGGAGCGGAGCCACAGGTCCCATTCCTCTCGGTCCTCCAGGCTATCCGACCATGACTTACAGAGGGTGGTGAGTAGACTTCTCAAGACCGAGGCACTGGCCCAAATGCTGCATAGCCCTACTCAACAGTCAGTGGCTATTCCCATCCCTTCTTCTGTTCCTCCTTTGACTCCTTTGAGTTCGGAGCCGGGGCTCGTCGGAGCCGTGGCTGTCGGTGCGTTGGAGCCGATGCCCTCCCTTTCGGCTCCGTCATCTGCTCCGATTTCCTCTTTTGAGGGATCTTGGCGCCGGGCTTCCCTCGTCGGCTCCGAGGGGGCAAGTGGCATCGGACCCTTGTCCGACCCCATTCTCCCTCTCAGAGCGTCGGCGCTGGTGAGTTCGGCTCCGACATCGGCCTCAGAGCCGTCCCTGTCGGTGCCAGGGGGTGTCCTTGTCCCATCGGAGCAGAGACCTTCGGCCCTGGCTGATCGGGGCACCTTCGAGGTCATGCAGAGCGTGCTAGACCCCATGTCTACCCCACGGTCGGCTCCGTCAGCTCCTCCCTCTTCATTGCCTGCAGTGGTTTCTACCCACCCCCTCGTACCAGACTGTAGACAGCCAACCACTCAGGTTTCCCCATTGGGAATATCCTCTTCTTCCTAGGCTTCTCCTGATCTGGCAGGGGAACCCCCTCGGAAGAGACAGTGCAAGAGGAAGCACATTGACTCCCCTGAGTCTATTACCTTGGACACCGACTTGGAGGAATCTGAAGGTTCCCCTCGGTGCCCCTCTGAGGATGTCTGTTTTGCTGGCATCCTTGAAATCCTTAAACAGAGGGGGAACTGGCCCGCCCTTAACCCTTCAGAGGACGAGTCGGTCTATCTTGAGGCGTTGGCTCTCGCCCTTCCACCTCCTGGGTGTCTCCTCCCTTTGACCCACTCATGGAAGTGGTGGCAAGGAAGGTGTGGACGGCCCCTGATTCGGTGGAACCTACCCCAAGGAGGCCGTCTAAATTTATTACAACCCCGAAAGAGAAACAGTTCTTATCTAAAGGCGTCTCTGTTGATGCCATGATGGTGGCCGCAGCCACTAAGAAGGAATTAGCTGATCCTTCGGTACCTGTCCATCCTCCTAATAAGGAGTCTAGGACCATGGACAGGTATGGTAAGTGAATGTTTTCCTCAGCGACCTTTGCCATGCGGTCGCTGAACTACTTGTGTCACTTCACCCATCTCCAGAGGGATTTACTCAAAGATATGGGTGATGCTATACAGGATCCAACAGCTGAGGGGTTCCAAGACAAAATGAACTCCCAGTTGGCAACCCTGAATTCGATTGTCAACTCCTCCATGCGGCTTATCTCATATGCGGCCGATGGGGCGAGTAGGGCTGCAGGCACAGGTGTAGCTTTACGACGCCACACCTGGATGTGGCTTTGCAATTTTGCGGACCCTTTCAAGGCGTCCTTCACCAATTCCCCCTTTGATGGCTCAGCGTTGTTTGGACCTCAGGTGAAGGATACATTAACTAGATGTGAGCAGGAAGGTAAGACTCTCTCTGCCGTGGGAGTCCGTTTTTCTACCCCTTCCAGACCTTATCCCAAAGGTCAGAAGGGGGGAAAAATGTGGTTCCGCAAACCACGAGGAGTCTCATCTGATGCACAAAGTCGATTCCCCTCTAGAGGCAGAGGGGGGAACAATAATAGATGCCGCCCTAGGGGCAGAGGTGGTCAGCAAAAACCAGGGTAGCAGAGAGACTCTCTCTGATAAACCCTTTCAGCCTCCCTGAGGAGCTGCCCGGCTGTCCACCTTCGGAGGCAGTCGGGGGAAGATTATCACTGTACCCAGAAGCCTGGCTTTCCCTCACTCAAGACAAATGGGTACAGTCGATTATATCCGAGGGTTACAAAATCCCCTTTATTCAAATCCCATCCCAACCCAAAGGATCCCTTCCAGACGTTTCACCCAGTCTAAGGGAACAAGCAGCTTTAGAAATATCAAAGCTGCTGTCAAAAAGAGCTATCCAGCCAGTCCCAGCAGACCAGCAAGGATCCGGAATCTACTCCAAATTTTTTTTGGTACCAAAAAAGACAGGGGACTGGAGACCAATACTGGATCTCAGCATGCTAAACAAGTATGTGAAGAAAACAAAATTCCGGATGGTCACGCTACAGTCCGTTCTACCCTTCTTGGGTCAGGACAATTGGATGTGCTCAATAGACCTTCAGGATGCGTACTACCATATCAAAATGCACAGACGCTCCAGGAGGTTTCTCTGCTTCAGGCTGGGAGCCAGTCACTACCAGTTCAGAGCCCTGCCCTTTGGTCTCACTACAGCCCCCCGAGTGTTCACCAAATGTATGGCAGTGGTCGCAGCTCACCTGAGACGTCAAGGATTCCAGGTGTTTCCATATTTAGACGACTGGCTCCTTACCGCCACCACCAGGCGTCAACTTCTTCTATCCAGAGACTTCATCATTCAAGCTTGCCAAGCTCTAGGCATTTCAGTAAATTTCGAAAAATCTGCCTTGTCGCCTTGTCAGTCTATTACCTTTATAGGCGCCACCTTAGACACAGTTCATCTTTCTGCCAGAGTGACAGAGCAAAGAGTATCAAATATCCGCAAACACGTTTACCTTCTGCTTCAGTGCAACAAGATCAAAGCCAGGGTAGTCCTGAAGGTATTAGGACTCATGGCGGCTACCATTACACTTCTTCCCCTAGCTCGTTTTCACATGCAGATCCTCCAGTGGATGCTGTTTTCTCAATGGTCCTTCCAACAGCTCCCAATGTCTCACATCATTCTGCTAACCCAGTCATGCAAGAATCACCTGTCTTAGTGGATGACATCACCTCAAGTTCTTCAGGGCAGACCCTTCAACCCCCCCCCAATCGCCACGGTGACAACGGACGCCTCCCTGATCGGGTGGGGGGGCATTATCAGGGCAGGACAGTCCAGAGCACGTGGCAATCTTTCGAGTGCCATTTGCACATAAATGTCTTAGAGATGAGAGCAGTGCTTTTAGCGTTGCAAGCCCTTCAGGACTCTCTTCCCACAGGGACTATTGCAATTCAGACGGACAACATGTCCGTAGTGTGGTACATCAACAAACAGGGTGGAACCAAGTCCTATCCCTTATGTCGAGAGGCACTCAGACTTTGGCAGTGGGCGATCTCTTCTCAGCGGTTTCTGATAGCAATGCACATTCCCGGGAAGTCCAATGTGATTGCGGACTAGTTGAGCAGGGCTATTCTCATGCCTCACGAGTGGTCTCTTAAAAAAATCAGTGCTGGAAGAAATCTTTCAAAGATGGGGCCGGCCTTGCTGCGATCTTTTTGCTACTCCCCAAAACAGTAAGTGTCACGATTTCTTCACCCTCTTCCCTCTACCAGGCCAACCCACCAGAGACGCTCTAGTCCACGATCGGCCCCGGGGACTTCTGTATGCTTTCCCCCCTTTTCCACTGATCTCTCAATTAATTCAGAAAGCTATCGCCTTGAGAGTCACTATGATCCTCATTGCTCCTTACTGGCCTCGACAGATATGGTTTCCATTCCTGCATCATTACCTCTTGGAGCAGCCTTGGCATCTGGACCCAGTGCCAGATCTTTTGACCCACCAGTCGGGCCAGCTGCACCACTCCCTCCAATCTCTCAACCTCACAGCGTGGTTTCTCCGATTCCTACCCTAGCCAGGCTTCCTTTAATTTCTCATTCGGTCCATAACATCCTGATAGCCTCTCACAAGTCTTCTACCAGAAGGATTTACAATAGTAAGTGGAAACGTTTTTCCTTCTGAGCAGCATCTAAAAACATAGACCCCTTCACCGCACCTATCCAGTCTATCCTAGACTTCCTGGCAGAGCTCTTTCATTTAGGCTCTTCCTCATCTTCCATTAGAGTACAACTAGCTGCTATATCTAACTTTCATATAGGTGTCTCGGACTCCAGCATCATGTCCCATAAACTTTGCAAAGCCTTTCTAAGAGGTATCTTTTTGCTCAAGCCCCCAATCAAAGATCCCCCACCTCAGTGGGACTTGAATTTGGTCCTAGCGTCCTTGATTCCCCCCCCCCCCCTCCGAACCTGCGGCTTCATGCCCTCTCAAGTTGCTCTCATGGAAAACCCTTTTTCTAGTAGCCATAACATCAGCTAGAAGGGTATCTGAACTTCATGCTCTTTGCAGTCGTCCTCCGTACTTAGTTTTCCATAAAGACAGGGTGTCCCTCCAGACTAATCCGTCCTTCTTGCCTAAGGTTTCCTCTGAGGCAAATCTAAACCAGACTATTGATCTCCCTGTCTTCTTCCCTGATTATTCCAACAGGTCGGAACAAAAGTTACATTTTCTAGATGTTCATCGTCAACTTCGATATTATTTAGACAGGACTAAACAGTTCAGGAAATCTGACCAGCTTTTCCTGTCTTATGCGGAAGGGAAAATGGGCCTTCCAGTTTCTAAAGTGACCCTTTCAAGATGGCTTACCTCTATAATTGCCTTCATGTATGAAATCAGACATCAAAAGCTGCCTTCAAGACCTAGAGCTCATTCAACCAGGGCATTAGCTACATCTGTAGCTTTTCAGGACAGGCTACCAATAGATTCCATCTGTGCAGCAGCCACATGGGCTTCACCTCATACCTTTATCTCGCATTACAAATTGGATATGGCCTCCAGAAACCATGCCGACTTTGGTTCCACTGTTCTCAAGAGTCTGTTCCGATAAGCCACCCGGGGTAAGGTGCTAGGGACGCGGTCCCATCCAGCAAGAATGAAGGTGAGATTGACAACTTAACATTGAGAAGTTATGTACCTACCATAACGTTCCATGTTAGTTGTCGTCTTCTCTCCTTCTTTCTTGCGTCCCACCCTCCTTCCCACCAGCCTGGACAGACCGATAGGATCTTTTGGGATCTTCCATTGGGGCTTCCTTCCCACATGTTCTACCACCTCTATTCTCCCCTTTTCTGTTTGTGGTAGCTTACATACAGGTTTATATAGAGGTGTTTTTTTTTTTTTTTTCTCTCTTCTCCATCCTATGGTGACTAGAACTGCTATGGTTTTAGCTATCAAACGAGATCTGAGTAGTTACCGCCTAGCATTGTGGGATATAGGGGTGCCTCGAGCTGGTGGAAATAGCTCTCGAGCTTTAGTATTGGCCGAGTCGGAGCCAACGATCGGCTCCAGACCCATCCAGCAAGAAAGAAGGCGAGAAGAAGACAACTAACATGGAATGTTATGGTAGGTACATAACTTCTCATTATGGTGAGTACATAACTTCTTTTTATATATATATTTTACAAGAAAAGAGAAGAAGTACCAAGTTACTTAAACATATTATTAAAGCAAGATGAGAGAAATAAAAAATGTAAAAGGAGAACTAGAACTCAGGAAAAGATTGAAAAGATTATGAATAGTGCAGTACAACATGTACAAGAAATGTTTAAAGAAAAATAAGGTAGTGAAAAAAACATGGAACATAACAGAAAAAGAGAATAAAGAGTTGGAAAAGGCAATATTTTTAAATGAGCTAGATAAAATGTTAGGACATTAAATATAGAATCTGTAGTTGTTGTCTTCATTTGATCTTCAACCTGAGGGTTCCCAGATCTGGCACAGATTCGACACAGCTGCATGTCCAGCATCTGATCTGAGCTCAGAGCTCTTCCTCTACCCATAATGCCCCTGTCTCCCTCCCTTCAGATCTTGTTTGCCGTCCTCATGTCCACATCGTAATCTGTGCTCTCTGCTGAACTTTTTGGGTAAGTGACCTTTTTCAAATATACTTTCCCTTTTTTCTGTCTCTCTATCTCTCCTAGCTCTCTCTGTGTCAGCTAGAAAGAAAAAAAAAACCCTCTTTATCTCTTCTGCCTACTCATGTGTGTGTGTCTCTCTGTGAGAGTGAGTGTGTTAGGCCGCGTGGTTGGAAGTATGTCTGAAACTCCCAAACTAGATTTCCGTAAATGCACACAGTGTGGCCATAAACTCCAGCTGATGGCCACACTTTGTGTGTTGAATGTCTTGGAGCAGCCCATTTAGATACCTCCTGTTCCATCTGTGCTGGGTTTAATCCCCGGGCACTGATGGACAGGAGAAATAAGTTAATTTTGAGGGGCCTTTCCCCCCCTCCCTCCACCAAGGCACATGCCTCTTCTGCCCTGGCTTCTACTTTGGTCTCTGCCCCGGCCTCTGGACTCAATATCTTGCTAAAAGGTCTGGGGCCGGAGACAAAACAGCCAAACCCAAGGACAAGAGAGATCCCTGGATTGCTCAGCTTCAGTGCGCCCTCCAACCAAGATTAGATTGGCTTTGAGGACAGAGTCTCCCCAGCTCTGCTCTCCTTGGTTCTCTCTGGAGCCAGAGGAGCTTCAAACCTAGCCGCCGGCTCAGGCTTCCCCTCACCGCCCCTCTAGGCCAGTGTCAGTTGCCTCCTCTTCTCTCTCCACCCTCAGCCTTTCTGAAGGTAAGATGGATAGGATGATGCGGAAGTTTGTTTATCTGCACCCAGATACAATTGGGAGTCCTGCCTAACCCCTGTCCCTCCAGAGCGGGGGGCATGTAATCTGCATTCATGCCTATTACTCCTTCTCCAATCTAACCTCCAGTTTGGAGCCCTTGGATCCTGGGACACTCGGTGTTGCGGGGTCAGCTCTGATGGCACCTTGTACCTCGTCTCTGGCCATGGCCTTCAGCAGGTCGGATCTGACTAGCTCAGATCCATCCTGCTTTCGAAGCTGTAGCCTCGGCACCAAATCTGAGGGGATGGTGTTGGCTCCAAGCCTCTCTGATGGGAGCCTGCCCCTTGGTATCTCAGCACCTGGAGGTTCGGCTCCATCTCCCCCGTTGGATTAGAGGGTTTTGTCTCTGACCCTTGTTCCTTCTCAGGAGGTTCTTTCCCATTTGGCCTTTGATGTGGTGCAGAGGGTCCTCTCGATCTCTTCAAGACCCTTTACAATCTCATTTTCGGAGTCTGTCCTGGCTCCCTCTGCTTCTGGTGCAGACCTGGCCATCCTACCATCTCAGGGACAGCCTGCTGCCTTTTTGCCCCAGGGCACTCCTTTTTAAAAGCAGCAGAGCACTCCTTCTTGAGAGCAGCAAGATGTTGGTGAGTCCTTCCCAGAGATCCCCACTGAGGAGGTTCCACGCAAGCATACGTGCCAAAGGAGGTACTTGGACTCCCAACTAGAGTCCCTCATGGAAGACACCGATTTGGAGTAAGAGGAAGGTTCCCCCGGTCACCCCCCGAGCATGGTGGGTGGTCTGCCCAAAAACCTAACTCGGATGAATCGGTGCTCCTGGAGGTGTTTGCTGCAGGACCCTCTACTTCCTGGTTGTCCCCTCCTGTAGATCCTTTGATGGATCTTATTGCATCTTGGGTGTGGAAGGAACTGAACACTGCGGAGCCCATCCCCAAACACCTAGACAAGGTTCTGAGTCCCCTTTGGACAGGACCCATTGGACTAAGAGATCCCCTGTTGATGCCATGGTGGTAGCAGCTGCCACTAAGAAGGAGCTCGCTGAGGAGAGCTCCACGGTCCACCCTCCTGACTGAGAGTCCAGGAAGTTGGACTGTTTTGAGAAGCAGGTGTACACTTCAGCGGCCTTTTCTGTGCGTGCGCTGAACTATATGGCACACATGATTAGGCTGCAGCAAGACCTGGTCGAGGAGATCGCTGAGTCTACCCCTGGGTCCATGTCGGCGAAGGACAAGAAAGTTTTCTCCTCTCTGATGGCCACCCTGACATCTATTGCTAACACCTCTATGCATCTCCTCTCCCATGCAACTGAGGGCACCACTAGAGAGGCTGTTACAGGCGTTTCCATCAGGTGCCATGCCTGGCTCTGGCTATATGCCTTTTTGGAACCATTCAAGCCGTCTGTCACGAATGCCCTGTATGATGGTTCCTCCCTTTTTGTGAATTCGGTATGTGACACTTTAGTTCAGAGTGAGAAGGATGGGAAGACTCTATCTGCCATTGGGATCTACTTTTTGGCCCCTCAATGAACTTTCTCAAGGAATCAGTGAGGGGCCAAGAAGATGTGGTTCCTAAAATCTCAGAGCTTTTCCCAGGACACTCAGGACTCTACTTCCCCCAGGGGCAGAGGGGGATTTGATAGACACCACCCTAGAGGCAGAGGGGGTCTGAGAAATCAAGGGTCTTGTGAGGCTTTCTCAGAGAGACCCACACAGCAACCTTGAAGGGTTGCCTGGCTGCTTGTCTCTGGAGGCAGTCAGGGGTTGACTATCATTTCAAATAACACCGTGGGAGTCCATCATGGAAGATAATTGGGTGTTGCAAATTATATCCAGAGGCTATTCAATCCTCTTTCTCACACCACCTCTTCTACCCAGACACCTCCCAGATCTCCAGTCCATGCAAAGGGAGTATGCAGCACTGGAAATTGCAAGGGTGCTAGAAAAGCGAGTCATCCA
Organism: Protopterus annectens; assembly: GCF_019279795.1. NCBI lineage: Eukaryota > Metazoa > Chordata > Ceratodontiformes > Protopteridae > Protopterus > Protopterus annectens. The sequence continues at coordinate 596,301,710 of NC_056750.1, forward strand.
ACCCGTCCCCCAGACCAGTCTGGATTAGGCATTTATTCCAGGTTCTTTTTTGTGCCAAAGAAAACGGGGGACTTAAGATACATTCTGGATCTCTCCATTTTGAACCTGTCTCTGGCCAAGATGAAATTCCAGATGGTCACCCTCCTATCTCTCCCTGCAGGAGAATGATTGGATGTGCTTGATCGCTCTTCAGGATGGGTACTACCATATCAAAATGGACGGGTGCTCTCGGAGGTTCCTCTGCTTACGGTTGGGGGCCAGTCATTATCAGTTCAGAGTGCTCCCCTTTGATGTCACCACAGCCCCCCAGGGTGTTCACCAAAGTGATGGCAGTGGTAGCGGTTCACCTGAGACTCCAGGGCATACACGTCTTCCCCTACCTCAACAATTGGCTCCTCGCTGCCCCTTCCAGACATCAGCTCAGTCAAGCGGGGGATTCCTTTCTTCTCTTAGCCCAGCAGTTGGGCATTACCATCAATCTCTACAAGTCGTGACTGGCCCCGGTTCAAGTGTTAGATTTCACTGGGGCTGGACTGGACACAATTCAAACCAAAGTCTTTCTTACCTCAGAGAGGATTCAGTCTCTGAAGCTACATGTCCTTTGCATTCTTCAAGCTCAGTCACTGACAGCGGAGATGGTACTAAAGGCATTGGGGTCCATGGCGGTCACGATCATTGTCTTGCCTATGGCACGTTTTCATATGCAGGTTCTTCAGTGGACCCTCGCAGTCCGATGGTCCATAGTAGATCTCCCCTTGTCCCATCCTGTTCGAGTCTCTTGAGTGTGCAAGGACTCTCTAATGTGGTGGATTCATTCCTCGGATCTGGTTCAGGGTCGCTTCTTTCTTCCGCCTTTCCCCTTAGCCATCGTGACTATAGATACCTCCCTACTAAGGTGGGGGGGCACTGTTTGGGAAGGACAGTCCAAGGTACATGGTCCCCCTACGAGACCAGATTGCATATCAACGTCCTGGAGATGAGGTCGCTGCTTCTAGCATTGCAGGCTCTCCATGACGATCTTCTCTCAGGGATGATTGCTATCCAGATGGACAATATATCTGTGGTCTGGTACATCAGTAAACAGGGGTGAACTAGGTCTTACCTTCTATGTTGCGAAGCTATGAGAGTGTGGGAGTGGGCACTCTCCACTGGCTGGTTTTTGGTGGCAATGCACACTCTGGAGAGTTGCAACATTCTAGTGGACAGGCTCAGCAGATCTGTTCTGATACCTTATGAGTGGTCTCTGAATCCTTCAGTAGTGAAGCAGATCTTTCTCAAGTGGGGTCAGCCTTGCTGCAATCTCTTCGCCTCTCCTTCCAACACGAAATGCAGCGAGTTATTCACTCTGAACCCTCCACCAGGGGAAGCCCCCAGAGACGCTCTGATTCATGCTTGGACCCCCGGTCTTTTGTCTGCTTATCCTCCTCCTCTTCCATTGATTCCAAAATTCCTTCAGAAAGCTCATAGGCTGGGGAGCTTAGTTATCCTCATTGCCGCATTCTGGCCTCGTCAGGTCTGGTTCCCCTCTCTGTGGTCACATCTGATGGCTCCACCATCGATATTGGATCCAGTTCCAGATCTTATTTCTCATTTGTCAGGGATTTCCCATCCAGACCTAGGCAGTCTGAAGCTCACTGCTTGGCTGCTTCAGTTCCCATGATAGTCAGGACTCACAGTTTATCTTCTTCTGTCAAAAAGATCCTGGCGGCGTCTCACAAGTCTTCCACCAGAAAGATGTACTCCAGCAAGTAGAAACATTTTTCTGTCTGGGCTTCACAGTGCTCCCTAGATCCCTTCACTGCCCTGGTCCTGCACTTTTGGAATTTTTGGCAGAGATTTTTCAGCAAGGCGCCAGTTTTTCTACAGTTAAGGTCCAACTTGCAGCAATTTCTGATTTTCATGTAGGTGATAATATGGCTTCCTTAGCATCCTCTAAGTTTTGCAAAGCCTTCCTAAAAAGGCACCTTTCTACTTCGTTTCCCAGTGAAAGACCCTATGCTGCCGTGGGATCTTATGTTAGTTCTACAAGCCCTAGTTTCATCTCCCTTTGAGCCCACAGCATCTGTGGATCTTCAATTTCTGTCCTGGATGACTGCCTTCTTGGTTGTTATTACTTCTGCCAAGAGGGTTTCAGAGCTGCAAGCATTGTTAGTCAAACCCCCATAAATGATTTTTCATAAGGATAGGGTATCCTTGTGTACTAACCTGTCCTTTCTCCCTATGGTAGTTCTGGAGTCCAATATTAATCAGGTGAGTAATCTCCCTGTCTTTTTCCCAAATTTTCAAAACAAGGTAGAATATAAATTGCACTTGTTAGATGTGCACAGACAGTTACGTTTTTACCTGCACAGGACTAAATCCTTTTGCAAGTCTGACCAGCTCTTCATTTCCTACTCTAAACCCTTTTTTGGGGAAACCAGTATTTAAGGTCACCATCACCTGTTGGATTTCCCAGTGTATTATTTGGGCATATTCTGTTAGGCGTTTATCCCCACCAGGTCATGTGAAGGCACATTCCACCAGATCTATGGCTACTTCAGCAGCCTTTTGGTCCAGAGATTCGCTAGATGATATCTGCTCTGCGACCACTTGAGCTTCATCTCATACCATCATTTTGCATTATAAGTTGGACATCATATCCAGGAATAGGGCTTCCTTTGGCTTCCCAGGTGTTTAGTAGCTGGGGACTCTGTCCCACAGGCTGAAGATCAGATGAAGACAACTTAAGATAAAGAAGTTATGTACTCACCATAATGTTCCATCTGAGTTGTTGTTCTTCATTTGTCTTCAACCGTCCCTCCCTCCTTCCCCTTGCCTTGCACAGACTGTGTGATAGTCTGGCGAGTTGAGGATGTGCTCACCTCCGGGGTGCCTCTTACTCTTCCCTTTTTGCTTATGCAGACATTTAGTATGGGACAAGGTGTTGGGTCGGGTGTGGATAATAAGTTGGGCAGCAAACTCGATCTGAAGGGAGGAAGGAGACAAGGGCATTATGGGTAGGGGAGGAGCTTTGAGCTCAGATCAGATGCTGGATATGTGGCCGTGTCACATCTGTGCCGGATCTGGAAACCCACAGGTTGAAGACAAATGAAGAGCAACAACTCAGATGGAATGCTATGGTGAGTACATAACTTCTTTTTTGGCTGCAGGACTAGATAGAATAGGGTATGAAATGTGTAAACATTTGAGGGACTGGCAAAAAAATATATATATTTTAAAGATTTTGAGTAAATGGTTAAATGAAGGTTTTATGTATAAAGAATTGTGTAGTAGAATAGTTAAATTAATATGGAAGAAGGAAAATATAGGGCAATTAAAAAACTAGAAACCGATAATATTGAATAATAACAATTATAAAATCTTTATGAATATAACAGAAAAGAGATGTGAAACTAAGATGGAAAATATTGTGGAAGATAGTATATGTAGTATAAAAGGGAAGGGTTGTCAAGAATTATTAATGACAGTTAGAGAAGAAGTGAAAATCATGATAGGAGACCTTAATAAAGCATTTGATACAAATGGACATGAATTCTTATGGGTAATAATGAAAGAATATAATATAAGTTAGAAAGTTTGGAAATTGTACATTTCAGTGTGTCATAATAATAAAATAAAAATACTTGTGAATGTCTGGTTAAGCCAAGATGTACATATGAAGAGTGGTGTAAGACAGGTATTTCCAATGAATTGTGTATTCTTTGCATTAGTTTTGAATGTGATAGTAAATGAAGGGTTAAGAATTCCAGATCTGATGTTGTCCATTTCATTATGCATCACCGGGTCTATATTAGAACATCGAAGTTTCAAAACTTCGAATGTTCTAATATTGTACCCTATTCAGCGAAAGCTGAAAATATCGAAGCAACAGAAAACTGAATTTTTTCCTAGGGAAAGAATTTGGTTGTCCGTTTCTGTTGCTTCGGTATTTTCAGCTCTGTGGTGGAAAGTTGCGGTTCGGGTTCAGGTAAGTGTGCGATTGAGTGTGGGTCAGGGTAGTTAGAGTTAGGGCACTGGTTAGGTATGTGTGTGATTGTGTGGACGTGAGGGTTAGGGCGGGTCAGGTGAGTTAGGGTTAGGGTGCGGGTCAGGTAAGTGTGCGATTGTGTGGATGTGAGGGTTAGGGTGGGGTACGTGAGTTAGGGTTAGGGCGCGGGTGTGGTGAGTGTGCGATAGTGACTGACCTTAGGGTTAGGGTTTGGGTTAAGGTAAGTGGATAGTTAATGGTGTGTGTATACTTTAGTGTAGGGTTAGGTGTAAAATTTTAGGTGTATGTGTGTGGATTGCTGTTTGTTTGGTGTGCTTGTGTTGTCTGTATGTGTTTTGGAACAGCAAATTTTTTCCCTAGGAAAAAATTCGCTGTTCTGTATGTTTAATGTTTTCAGCTTTCGCTGAATAGGGTTCAATATTAGAACATTTGAAGTTTTGAAAGTTCGATGTTCTAATAGAGACCCTGCATCACCACTGGGTCTGTGGATCCAACCTCTGCTCTAATGCATCCATTTCTTCATACTTATTATCCAAACTTCAAGCTCCTCCCTCTCCCACAATGCCTCACTCCTTCTCGAACCCCTCAGATCTGGTTTGCCATCTTCCAGCACAGATGTGATTCTGCAGCCTCATCTTCAGATAAGTGAATTTTCCTACTTTAACTACTTTGAGTTCTATAGCTTTCTTTCTTCACTTCTTTTATATATATATATGGATCTACCTGACTACATCGACTGTTTACAACAGCGACAGCGACTTCACCGACATCACATAATCGACAGTTCACAAACACCACACCTCATACACTCGACACATCATAACAACAAACAAAACAAATCCCCTGTCCAAAACCCACATACACAACACAAGCACACCAAAATCCTCACAAACCAACACTAACCCTTACATACACAACTATCTACAACCCTAACCGAAACCCTAACCCTAAGGTCCGTCACTATCGCACACTCACCTAACCCGTGCCCTAACCCTAACTCACTTAACCCGCCCCTAACCCAAAAAATATCACTACTGCTCCCTTACCTAACCCGCGCCCTAACCCTAACTCACTTATCCCACCCCTATCCCTACAGACCGTCAGCATCGCACACTTACCTTACTCGCACCCTTACCTAACCCGCGCCCTAACCCTAACTCACTTATCCCACCCCTATCCCTACAGACCGTCAACATCGCACACTTACCTTACTCGCACCCTAATGGCCGTCACTACCACATACTTACACATCCATTCCCCATCTCAGTGTTCTCAGCGTCGGTGTTTTCCTCCGTCGGTCTTCTGACTTGTCGATCTTCTGAGTCGCTGTCACTGTTGTGAACAGTCGATGTAGTCAGGTAGATCCATATATATATATATATATATATATATATATATATATATATATATCTGTTAAGTTAGCTTTTTGTGTACCTCCCCTCCCTTTTTAGCTAATTCTTACCAGAGTTCTCGCTGGCATTAGGGTTTTTTCCCACCCTCCACTTTTTCCCTAACAGTTCTCCTCTTTTCCTTCTTTCTAAGAAAAAAACATCTTTCCCAGTATTTTTTGGTTTATTTTTAGTGTTTAAGTTAGTGTTAGTGTTAGTGTGTGCGTGTGCTTGTGGTCCACTAACCTTCTGGTATGTCAGACAAACCTACGGGTTCTGACAAAACCACTGGTTTCAAAAGATGCGTCTCTTGTAAGCATTGGATTCCCCAGTCGGATGTCCACAAGAGGTGCATGTATTGTCTGTGCTGTCTTCAGTCCCCAAGCCCTTGCTGATTGTTACAGTAAGCTGATTTTAAGTAGTCTCTTGCTGACCTCTGGAGCTCATACTCCCACTTCTAAGAAACATGCCCCCTCAGCTACCCCATGGTCCATGTCTTCTAGTCCAGAGAAGCGTCAAAAGTTGTCAGATCCTTCCACTTTGGATCTGACCTGTTCTAGCATCTCTTCGGATCTAAGAAGCTTTTCAGATCTGGTAGAGTCAGTGCCGGACAACACTCCTTCTCTGTCGGATCCTCAGCCTTTGGGTCCGAGTAGCCTTTCAGATCCTACAGAAGTGGTACGTGTCCAAAGCTTTTCGTCTCCGGACAAAGCTTCCTCAGGTCAGAAACACCCAGATTGGATATCCCGGAGTCATACTCTGTAGATCAAAGAGTGTGTGTATCTCTTTAAGAAGCTATCTAAGGGCTTGCACAAGTGTATACATACTGAGCATGTGTGAGCCTGAGTGCCATTTTGTAGTAAGCTATTGAGGTGTAAGCATGTATGTTTGTAAGGTCTGTCTTGTTCTATGTAATAAAGCATCTAAACAAACTACTCCACCTGCTTGTCATCTGTGTTAGAGGGACGAGTGACATGGTGCCAGAAGAGGAATGGCTGAAATCACTTTTGGCCAGAAAGAGCTCCAGTTTCTCCATTTTGAATCCGAGAGGCATCTAGTTAGTATTGGTGGAGTATACAGGAGTGGACTGTCTCTGCTGCACGTATAATTTGCAAAACAGGTCAGAAATGAATTTCAGAGGTTAAAACTTGCTCAAACTATTTCTTATTTGCAAAATATGAAAAGAAGCCTACAGAATGCTGTAAATGATGTTTAAATAAACCGAGATATCCAATATTGCTAAAAATATTGAAATTACTACAGAAAATGTTTGAAATAAAGTCCGAATTGCATAAAAGAAATAAAATCAAAAGAAACAACTGCATTTTTCGCAATGCACATATTTTTCATATTAATTAAAACTATCTGAGTTAGAAGTGTATGAAGTGTTTGCATGTTTGTGCAGTATTACAGTAAAGTTATTTCACAAATACAGCAATTTCAGAGCATATTTCGCAAAGTACAGTATTACGAAGAGTTTATTGTGCATTTGAGTGTTACTTCAAGGTGCAGAGAGGCAACTTATTCATATATAATTACAAGAGACATATTTTTAGTGTGTCTGGGCATAGTTTGTTGGCATGGCTGAAGGATTTCGCAAACCTGGTCCACTTGTGTTTGATACTAATACTGCAGAGAACTGGAGAGTGTTTGAGCAAGAGTACAATATTTTCATACATGCTGCATTTTCTGATAAAGATGACTGTACAAAGGCATTTATTCTGCTTAATTTAGCTGGCTGAGAAGGCATTGAAAGGAAACATTAATTTCTGTATGCGCCTGCTTTCTTTGCAGGAGAGGGGGAAACAGTTATATTGTTGTACCAGCTGAGTCAAGGGAGGACCCTGAGTGGTTAAAATGTAAATTTAGAGAAATGTGTAACCTCCAGATGAGCATTACAATGGAGAGGCATTTATTTTACACAATGGATCAAAAGCCTGGTGAAACCTTTGCAGCATATATAACCGACTTGAGAAATAAGAGTAAAACATGCAGATTTGGTGACTTAAGAGATGAATTGATAAAAGACAGACTTGTGTGTGGTATTAAAGATGATGTTGTAAGGAAGATTTTGCTTCCTGACAGTGATTTAACTTTGAATAAGGCCATTGAGATTTGTCAGATATATGAGCTCACAGAAAAGTACACAAATATGCTTATGCTTCCAGTAACTTCTTAGGCTCACGTTGATAGCATGCAGCACGTGGTGAAAAGAAACAGGCCCTGGCACTTGGCAGCAACTGTAGCCCCTGCAACACCCACTGGTAAACCCCAGAGTTTCCAGCAAGTTCCACAGTTCGCACAGCCTCATTGAAGCATAAGAGTGAGTCAACAAACTCAAAGTAAAAGCCAACACCCCAGTTTCATTGCCAACTGTCATAATTGTGGTGAAAATCATGACTCTAAAAGGCAAAAGTGCTTAGCTTTTGGTCAACAATACCACAAATGTAATAAATGGAATCATTATCATTTCAAAAGATTTTGTAAATCAAAAGGCACAAATTATTTTCATTTCAAAAAATGAGTTTATCAAGTAGAAAGCTGTGACCCTGTGTCACATACATTTATGTTGATGGTGTGTCAGTGCTTAGTGAAACAGTCAATGCAGTAAATTTATGGGCAAAGAATAAAGTATTTTGCACTGTTTGGATAAATGGCAAACCCAAAGAGCTCAAGGCTGATACTGCCTCAAAGTGTTATGTTATGTCTGTAGAAGCATTTGCTAGACTATGTGCTGGTGAAAGGCTTAATTTGGCAAAGTATGTCAAGCTTGTTGTTTATGGTGTTGAAGAGAGTCAGACTGAAGGCTCAGTAATTCTGACATGTTACTCTGCTAGAAGAAGCTGTGACTTGTTATTTTATGTGGTCAAGAGGCATGTCCAGTCATTATTAGGGCTCACAGACAGTTTGAAAATGGGACTGCTTTCATTTAACAAGGAAGTCCACCATGTTAGCTTAAAAGACCACTATTCTAATTTTGCCCAGTCTATTTTTTCCACCTATGCTGATCTTTTCGAAGACAAACTAGGCAAGCTTCCAGGTGTGTACCCATGAAGCTAGACCCAGATGTCAGTCCAATTATCAGGCCAGCCCCAAAAGTTCCAATAGCTATACAGAACAGAGTCAAAGTAGAACTAGACCAAATGGTGCAATAAGGTGTGATTTGTCCAGTCGATGAACCGACTGAGTGGGTATCTTCCATGGTGGTAGCTCATAAGAAAAGCTCAGATGACTTCAGAATATCTATTGATCCATGAGATTTGAACAAGACACTGAAAAGACTTCATCATCCAATGCGTACAGTCTAAGAAGTTGCTGCTCTTATGCCAAGTGCCACTGTTTTTTTTCTGTCTTAGATGCAAAGAGCTCATTTTGGCAAATTTTGCTTGACAAGAAATCTTCGTTGCTAACTACTTTCATTACTCCATTTGGAAGGTACAGATTTCTGAGGATGCCATTTGGGATAAATTCTGCAAATGAAGTCTTTCAATGTGCAGTGGAGCAAATTTATCCTGGGTATCCTTGTGCTGTTATAGTAGATGGCATACTAGTAGGAGGTAATGGTGAAACTGAGCATGACAGAAACCTCAGAAAAGTTCTGGAAAGGGCATGTCAAGTGAATCTTAAGCTTAATCCATAGAAATGCAAATTCAGGCTACAAGAAGTCACTTATGTTGGTCATTTATGTACCAGTTCAGGCTTATGACCAGACCCTTCTAAGCAAACAGACATTCTTGAGATGCCAGGTCCAGACAATGTTCAAGCCCTGCAAAGTTTTCTTGGCATGGTTAACTACCTAGGCAAGTTAATTCCAGACTTGAGTCAAATATCAGCATCACTCAGACAGCTAACATAAAGATACATCCTTGTCATGGATGGAACACCACCAGAGAGCATTTGATGTCCTGAAACAGAGAATTGCCAGGCCACCTGCTCTCAGATACTATGACATCCACAAGCCAGATACTCCTTCATGTGATGCTTCGAAATTTGGTCTTGGTGCAGTCATTTTACAAGAGGGTCAACATGTTGCCTGTGTTCCAGAACCCTTACCAAAGCTTTAATGCAGTATGCCCAGATAAAGAAATAGCTTTTGGCAATTGTGTTTGCATGTTCCAAGTTCCATGATTATGTTTATGGTAGACCTATCTAGATCGAAACAGATCACCAACCTCTAGTCGCTATTTTGAGAAAGCCTATGCATATAGCTCCAGCCAGATTGCAATGCATGATGTTGGAACTGCAAAAGTATAATTTCAGTCTTGTCTACAAGAAAGGCAAACTTCTTTACCTTGCTGATACCTTATCTGGATCACCTAGAAGTACCACTGATCAGCATGAAAATGAGCACTTTGATTTTGAAGTTATGGAAGTGATAAATTTATCTTCCACACATCTTGATGAGCTTAGAGATAATACAGCCACAGATCCAGTTTTACAGAAGCTCAACCACTTTATCAAAGAAGGATGGCCATCAAAGCAATCTAGTTTACCTCCAGAAGAGCAACCTTATTTTCCATACAGAAATGAGATTTTGTCAGACAATAGTATCATTATGAATGGTCCTAAAGTTGTTGTTCCAAAATCTTTGCAAAAAGAGTACATTACCGTCTTACATCAAGGTCACCCAGAAGCAGACTCTACCAGAAGAAGGGTGAGAGGACTAGTATTTTGGCCTTTTATGTCACAAGATATTGAGAAAGTACTTTCATCATGTTCTGTGTGTAATAGTACAAAGTCACATCAACAGAAAGAACCACTTCAGCTGAACCAGATTCCTGAACTACCTTGGTCGACAGTAGCCAGTGACATTTTTGAGTGGAATGGTCAATGTTATTTGGTGTTAGTAGACTCTTATTCAAATTTATTCCAGATTGACCTACTTCCTAATTTAGCATCCAATACTGTCATTGCTAAGATGAAGCATCATTTTGCAGTCCATTGTCTGCGCAAAGTTATTTCTGACAGTGGCACACAATTTACAAGCCAACAGTTTAAAAGATTTGCCGAAAAGTGGGACTTTACTGATGTCATGAATACCCCAGAGTATCCACAGTCAAATGGTTTGGCAGAACGTGCAGTTCAAAGTGCAAAGCAGTTACTAGAGAAGTCAAAATGAGACAATAGTGATGTTTTCCTGAATCTCTTTTTCTTCTTCTTTTGGCTTTTCCTGGTTAGGGGTCGCCACAGTGGATCACCTGTCTGCTCATGATTGGCAGTGTCTTAAATCTCAGAAATATTTCTCATGATAACCATCTTGGTTCACCTGCTCAGAGACTTCTGTCAAGACAAACCAGAACCACATTACCAATCAGTAGTCAATTGTTGGTTCCATGTGTCAAGAACAACAGGTCAGTGAAAGCCAGTCTGTTGAAGAAGCGTTTAACCCAGTAGTTCTATTACAATAAGACCAGCAAACTGCTCAGTCCATTAAAAGAGGGAGAAGTGGTAAGGATGCAAACATCCAAAGGATATGATCAGATTGGAGTAATGAAGAATATTTGCTCAGAGCCAAGATCATACATTGTGGAATCACAAAGAGTAGACTTTAGGCAAAATAGGAAACATTTGTTACTGGTGTCTGAACCTATACCATAGCACATAGCCTGTGAGAAAGACTATTTATCTCAGAGTGATTTGTCTAACATTCCAGTTCCACAAGACATTCCAGTGAATAACCCTGTTCCTGTGATGAATCCTGGAGCTCCTGATACGAATTGTTCAGAGAAGACTGTCCCTGTTGCCAAACCCAGTCCTGATTACTATATTACGAGATATGGTCACATCTCCAGGTCATGTTACAGATACACGGCAACTTGGATATAAATATTGTGTTTGTTTCTAATGTCTATATTAATGCATGTCTAACTGCAATGTCATTTTCATTTAAGGGCAATCTTTTTAAGAGGGAGGATGTAGATCAATGTATGTGTGTATTTCTTTAAGAAGCTATCTAAGGGCTTGCACAATTGTATAAATACTGAGCATGTGCGAGCCTGACTGCCATTTTGTAGTACGTTGTAAGCATGTATGTATGTAAGATCTGTCTGTTAATTAGTTTGCTTATATTTAATGATGTTGCTATCCATACTGATGTGTTTCTATGTAATAAAGCATCTAAATGAAGTACCTCACCTGCTTGTCATCTGTGTTAAAGGGATGAGCGACACTCCACATTGGAGCAAATCTCCTTCTCCAGCCCCGACTGTCCAGACAAGTCTTTCCCCGGTGAGGGCCACACATTCTTCGACCTCCTTGAGATTCTCTTTGCTGTCACACTCAGACATGGACAGGATGATGTGAAGTTTCCTCAAAGCCCAGATTCAACTGTGGATCTTGCCTTCTCTGACCCATGCAAGATCCATGAGAGCTCCAACCTCTATACCCCAACCTTGTCTTCGGAGCTAATCCTCAGTTTCAGAATTCCATGATCTGGTTTTCCCATGTAGGCCAGGTTTGCAGACTCTTTTAAGGTGTCATTCATTAATGCCCCCCTTTGACAGGTTCTCTTGTCTGGACTGTTAGTTGAAGAAACTCTTACCCACAGTGAGCAGGAAGGTAAGACCTTATCTGCTGTAGGAATCAAGTTTTCTTCCCCCTAACAGACCTTCTCCAGGAACCAATGAAGTGGGAAGAAGATGTGGTTCTGTAAGTCCCAAGGGTCTTTCCCAGATTTAGAGGATGAATCCTCTTCTAGAGGCAGAGGAAGAGGATTTAATAGTAAGCACCACACCAGAGGAAGAGGAGGTCCACAAAACCAGGGCTTTAGAGAACCCTTCTCCAACAGGCCCTATCAGCACTCCTGAGGCACTGCCCAGCAGTCCAACTCCAGAGGCAGTCATAACAAATGACAACTGGGTATTAAATATAATTTCCAGAGGTTACTGTATTCCCTTTTCCCTTCCTCCTTCCAGTTCTGGGCAACATCTCCCTGATGTGCTACCCGGTCAGATGGAGAATGCCTTTCTAGAGGTTCAAAAGCTTATAGAAAAAAAGAGTCATTCAGGAGGTCCCAACTAAACATCAAGGATGAGGAACTTACTCACACTTCTTTTTGATGCCAAAGAAAACAGGGGACCTTTGATCGATGTTAGACTAGAGCAGTCTAAATTTGTTTGTAAAGAAGTCGAAGTTCCACATGGTTACAGTACAGTCCATTCTGCCCTTCTACGCAAGGATGATTGGATGTGCTCTGTAGGTCTCCAGGACGCATGCTATCATATCAAAATTGACAGGCACTCCAGGAGACATTTGCACTTCTGGCTGGGAGCCAGTCGTTAGCAATTCAAAGCACTGCTCTTTGGTCTCACCACCACCCCCTGGTGTTCACCAAATGCATGGGAGTGGTTGCAGCCCACCTCCATCTGCAGGGATTCCAGATGTTTCCATACCTAGGCAATTAGCTCCTAACGGCACCTACAAGGCATCAACTACTTCGAGCCATTCAGGTTATGTGACAACTCTTCAATTGCCTGGGAATCACGGTGAATTTGGCGAAGTCAAAGATGTTCCCCATACAGGACATAGCGTTTATAAGACCACAATTGAACACAACTACACAGATAGCTGCCCTACCTCCACAGAGAATAAGATCATTGAGACAACAGGTACAACTGTTTCTAGATACCCATCACTGCCAGCTTGCCTGGTTTTCATGGCCCTAGGGTCCATGTCAGCTGCCATTTTTCTGGTCCCTCTAGCAAGATTCTTCATGTGAGTTATCCAGTGGAAACCAAACTCCGGTTAGAGGTAAAAAACAGAAAGTGGTTCACGTAGCTTGAACAGCGACACAACCAGCAAGTCTATTGGACTCAGTAGATTGCCAGCTTAGGCCACGTAACTGAAACTAAGTAGTAGAACACACCAATCCACATCCGATAAAGCTCTCTCCAGTCCGCATACACCACCAAACGCCAAAGGATTGCGAATCTTCTTCTTTAAGAACCTTCTTTATTATAACAGCTAAAAAACACCATAGACTGAAAACAATTTCACCAGTTTAGCGCTTTCATCTGCATAACGCAGACTTCCTCAGAACTGGTAAATGAAAAACAATTTCCCTTATTTATTTGAATTTTGGCGCCATTTCTGTAATTTCCTTAAAGCAGTATGCAGAATACTAAATGTTGAGCAATATACGTATAGAATGTATCCATCTATTCTTTGACCTTTCATTACTTAGTTATAGTTAATGGGATAAGGCAATGAAACAGAATCCCTAATAATAACACAATGTCTTAGCAATAAATATAATACAATTAATGTACTTTCTCACTTAATAAACCATGCCATGAGTCCTTAAAATATATAGTATATAAATTTCAATACATATAAAATACACATTATAATTATACAACGTGATACTATACAAAATTAAATAATAATCAATAAATATTATAAATATTATAGGTATTGAATGATATAAGTTAATTAATAAATATTATTTAAAAATTACTTAAAAATTCCTAAAAAAATTTTTTTCATTTAAAAACAGCATTAAATGGTTGAAATGAGTGACAATACATTTTGACTTAAAATACATTAAATTGTATTAGATTAAATTGAATTATGCATCCAGTATCAAAAACGGTTTAATGCTGATGTATTCATTGATACCTGGACTCCTGGTTGAATCAGTGAGCATCTGCCATTTACTTTCCTTACAGGCTAATCTAGTTTTCCAGTCACCTTCATAAATATTTCCTAGTTCTTGGTCTATAACATAAAATAAAAAGATATGATTGTCCCCATTTTCCTTAATATGTCGGTAAAGGGCATTTTTGCAGTCTTTCTTTTTAATTCTGTAGTAATGTTCATAGATCCTTTTCTTTAGTTGTCTTTCTGTTTTGCCTATATAGTAGGCCGAACATATCTGACAACAAGCCAAATACACTATTTGTTTGCTAGAACAGTGTCCTCCTATACTTCTAATCATTGTCCTGTTTACATCACCCAATCGAATGTGCGTACCAGTGTAAATGTATTTACACTGGTTGCATCTTCCACATTTCTTTGTTGCCATCTTATCCTGTTGTTTTGCTATTTTCTTGTATTTCGTTCCTTCTAACAACCTTTTTATGTTCGGACCTGTTTTGTACACTATTCTGGGTGCAGTCCCCAAGACTTCTCTATGTGTATCCACTACAGTGATGATGTCCCAATATTTCCTAATAATTTCCTTTATAATATTACTGTAGGGTGTGTAGGTGATGACACATACTCTACCAAATTTATCCTGAATAATGTTGGTAGTGTCTGTAACCTCAGGCACTTTGCCCAATAACGACTGGTACATACTTTGCCATTTACTACTCACATATTTGGTCGTTTCCTTTATCATTTTGGTAGGATAACCTCTTTTTATGAACAAATCACTAAGAAAATCCATTTCTTTATCCAAGATGTCTTTACTGGATGACATTCTAGCCCCCCTAATACATTGTCCCTTTATAATATTCTTAAAAATATAAGGCGGATGCTCACTGCTGTAAAATAAATAATCATTTGAGAAAGTATTTTTCCGATATACCCTAGATGTAAATCCTTCATTTGTTAAACCAATATAAGTGTCCAGGTAAGCAATACCTTGGTTACTGGTTTCATAAGTAAATGTAAGAAAATTTGTGGTTTTATTTAAATATTCTATAAAATCCTTAACTTTTTCTTCATGCCCATTCCACAACAAGAAAATATCGTCCAAAAATATAACATAAAATTTTATATGGGGGTAGTATTCGCTTTTAATAATAAATTCATCTTCCCAGTCTGACATAACCATATTCGCGAAAATGGGTGCACAAGATGCGCCCATAGCTACCCCCTTGCACTGTCTAAAATATTCACCCTCAAAAGTTAAAAAATTGTTGTCCAAAACTAATTCCATCATACCCATTATTAGGTTGATTTTGTCCCAACTGAGATGAGAATATTTTCTTAGACTATTTCCAAACCTTTCGATGCCTTCCTCCTTTGGTATACTTGAAAAAAGGTCACATACGTCAATTGTGACTAATGTTAAATTATCAGACCATAAATCTGGTGTTAATCTCCTCAAGAAATCCCAAGAATCCTTTATAATAAATGGGATATTTTTATATATATGCTTTGTCCATCTATCTATCGTCTTACCTATATTGAATGTTTTTGATCTGGAACCGGAAATAATAGGTCTAAATGGGGGTCTCTCCACAGACTTGTGCACTTTAGGAATCCCCACTATGTGCGCCATAACTGGGGTTTCTACCTTTATAAATTCATATATTTCTAGGGTGATTCTATTATCTACTAAATATTCCTCTAGTATCAGATCTATTCTTCTGAAACCTATGTTGATTTGGTTAATAGATACTGTTTCATAGTTCCCCGTTTCATATAGAATTTTATATATCTCAGCTTTATAAGATAGACTAGAATAAATAACCACTCCTCCACCTTTGTCCGGTTTCATAATTCTAATGTCTCGATTATTGATAATTTCATTTAAACATATTCTCTCTTCCTTCGTGATATTATCTCCCTGTCTATTCTTTCTCTTTACTTGAATTTCTTTGTTAAGACTATATACCTCTTTGCATACCATTTGCTCAAAGACATTGACTTGGCTGTTGTTGTTGGGCATATAAGTACTTTTCCTCTTTAATTCATTGCATACATATTGTTCATTACTATTGTTGTCAAATTGTAATGCCAAATTAAGCCTTCTGCTAAATAATTTGATCTCCTTAATATGGTCCACTAAGTTGAATTTGTTAGAAGGTATAAATTTCATTCCTTTACTAAGTAATGTACAAAACTCCTTCTTAATAAAAATGTCGGTATAGTTGAATACCTTGAAGCCATTGTATACCATAATAGATGGCTTAGTCTCTTGTGTAATGACTGGTTCCCTTTTCTCTTCCAGGGATTCTTGTTCAGTGTTCTCATTGCCAGTCTGAACTAGTGATTGTTTTTTCTGTTCCACTTCACTGTCCTTAACTTTATACATGGGTACTACTACTATTCTTGATGTATCCTGTTCCCCTAATGATATAGTTGCCTGTGGCCCCAATAGAATATGCCTCTGTGTTACTGAATAGTTTTCCTTCTCACTCTTGCTTTGTTCACCCCGCCCACTGTCATTAGCTTCTTGCACATGTTCTGTTGTTTTTCTTAATATTTCCTGATCCCCTGATGAAACGGTTTCCTGAAACCGGGATTGAATCTGCCTCCTTGAAAATTTCCATCCCTATTAACATCTCCCCATCCACTATTGCCACCATATCTATTCTTGACTAGTAATTTTCTATCCTGTGGCCATATGTATACTTTATGCGTTTTGTATAAATCCAAGTCCCGGTCTATCTTTCTACTTTTTCTCTCATGTACCTCCTTGGCTCTACTGTCAGCCAAATGAAATTGTTTGTGATATAATGCACTCCATATTTCAAAATCCTCATGTCGTAAAATTGATTCATTAATATTTTCAACTTCATCAACCAATATATTTAATTTATCTTCATTACATTCTATTAATGCTTTCATATACATATATCCCATTTCATCAAAAAGTTCATTAAATTTCATCATAGTGTTTTCATTATATTCCATCCCCATGGGTAACTTGAAAAATCTTAAACCCTTAGGAACAATTTGGAGTTTAGTGCACTGTGCTAAATAGGCATTGTCCACCTTGGCATTTTGTATTTGTATTAACTTGTCCCCCAAACTGTATATAATATTTTTTAATTCTGTACCTTCCCTGTTGTATCTATTTTTATTACCATCAATCACATGCGTTCTATCAAACACATACTCATTTTTCAGAAAATCATCTATGACAATATTGCTTGAACATGTATTTTTTGAACGTGTATTTTCAAAACATAAGTTTTTGGATGTACTACCATCACATTTCTTGTTCTTAACATCATTACTTTTATGTCCATTTGTATCGTACTTATTTTGATTATGATATTTGTTAAAAACAGTACCTTTCATGCTATTGGTCTGTGTGCCAGCCATAGCAGAATATGTCTTGTAGGTAGCAGGCTTTTTTTGCCTTGTTCCCCCATATTCGGTTTCAACTCGACTATGCAGAACACTAAAGTCAAAAGTAAAATCCTTTTCCGGTGTGAGAACAATGTCACTATCCTTTGAACTCATGTCAATAGCACAATTTTGTCCATTCGGAATATCGTTCTCGATATCGGCTATTTCCAAACGCTCCTCCCTCGTATTTCCCATTGTAGACAGAGCCCCTATGCATGAAGAAGTAAGTTCCGTGCTTTCTTTAGGCTTGGGAATGTCCAATAA
Source organism: Protopterus annectens (assembly GCF_019279795.1). Taxonomy (NCBI): domain Eukaryota; kingdom Metazoa; phylum Chordata; order Ceratodontiformes; family Protopteridae; genus Protopterus; species Protopterus annectens. Next base: position 596,319,377 of record NC_056750.1, read on the forward strand.
CGAATTTACCATCTCCATCAACTTCTTGACATCTTTTTGCAGGTCGGCTACCTCAGCCCTTAGAATAATCACCTCCTCGCTGTTCGATACAGCTGACGTATCCACTTCCGCTTCTGCCATGACCGGTATAACAACAAATAAATGAATGTAACTGCGAAATAGTAACCAACAGAAACCAAACTCTGGTTAGAGGTAAAAAACAGAAAGTGGTTCACGTAGCTTGAACAGCGACACAACCAGCAAGTCTATTGGACTCAGTAGATTGCCAGCTTAGGCCACGTAACTGAAACTAAGTAGTAGAACACACCAATCCACATCCGATAAAGCTCTCTCCAGTCCGCATACACCACCAAACGCCAAAGGATTGCGAATCTTCTTCTTTAAGAACCTTCTTTATTATAACAGCTAAAAAACATCATAGACTGAAAACAATTTCACCAGTTTAGCGCTTTCATCTGCATAACGCAGACTTCCTCAGAACTGGTAAATGAAAAACAATTTCCCTTATTTATTTGAATTTTGGCGCCATTCAATTTAATCTAATACAATTTAATGTATTTTAAGTCAAAATGTATTGTCACTCATTTCAACCATTTAATGCTGTTTTTAAATGAAAAAATTTTTTTAGGAATTTTTAAGTAATTTTTAAATAATATTTATTAATTAACTTATATCATTCAATACCTATAATATTTATAATATTTATTGATTATTATTTAATTTTGTATAGTATCACGTTGTATAATTATAATGTGTATTTTATATGTATTGAAATTTATATACTATATATTTTAAGCACTCATGGCATGGTTTATTAAGTGAGAAAGTACATTAATTGTATTATATTTATTGCTAAGACATTGTGTTATTATTAGGGATTCTGTTTCATTGCCTTATCCCATTAACTATAACTAAGTAATGAAAGGTCAAAGAATAGATGGATACATTCTATACGTATATTGCTCAACATTTAGTATTCTGCATACTGCTTTAAGGAAATTACAGAAATGGCGCCAAAATTCAAATAAATAAGGGAAATTGTTTTTCATTTACCAGTTCTGAGGAAGTCTGCGTTATGCAGATGAAAGCGCTAAACTGGTGAAATTGTTTTCAGTCTATGGTGTTTTTTAGCTGTTATAATAAAGAAGGTTCTTAAAGAAGAAGATTCGCAATCCTTTGGCGTTTGGTGGTGTATGCGGACTGGAGAGAGCTTTATCGGATGTGGATTGGTGTGTTCTACTACTTAGTTTCAGTTACGTGGCCTAAGCTGGCAATCTACTGAGTCCAATAGACTTGCTGGTTGTGTCGCTGTTCAAGCTACGTGAACCACTTTCTGTTTTTTACCTCTAACCGGAGTTTGGTTTCTGTTGGTTACTATTTCGCAGTTACATTCATTTATTTGTAGTTATCCAGTGGACCCTAGTGGTCCAGTGGTCTATTTTTGTTTTATCTGTTCTGAACTCCTGTCAGGCTAACTCCGATTTTCTGGCATCATCTGCAGTGATAGATGCTTATAGATGACCTCCATCTTGGCAGACCCTTCACTTCTCCTCCACCTGTAGCCACAGTGACCACGCATGCTTCCCTGTTGTTGTGGGGGGCATTTTCAGGGAAGATTAGTCCAAGGCAGACCTCCCTGACAGAGATTAAATTGCACATAAATGCATAAATGGAGATGAGGGTGGTTCTTCTTATGTTGCAAGCCTTTCAAGACTGCCTCCCTGTAGGAACAATTGTAGATCTCACAGACAGTATGCCACTTGTTTGGTATATCAACAAGCAGGGGGAACCTGATTATACCCATTGTACAGGGATGCCGTGAGAGTTTGAGAATGGGCGATATCTTCAAACTGCTTTGTCATTGCAATGCATATTCCAGGGAAGTCCAGCGTTCTGGCGGACAGAATTATCAGATCAATCTTAAGTCCACATGAGTGGTCCCTGAACATGTCACTAGCGAATCAAATATTCAGCCGTTGAGGCCATCCTTGCTATGACCTCTTCACCTCAGCAGTGAAAAACAAGTGCAGCAAGTACTTTGCACTGATCCCCCTTGGGGGAGTCACCCAGGGATGCTCTACCCCACAATTGGCCCTGGGTCTCATGTTTGCTTACCCTCCAATTCCGCTGATTCCAAAAGTCTTACAAAAAGCCTACAGGTTGAAGACCACTCTAATCCTTATTGCCTCCTTCTGGCCTCATCAGATATGGTTCCCTTTCCTGCATTCTCACAGCAAGTATCCCTCATGGATACTGGATCCCAGGTAGGATCTTATTTCCCATCTGTGAGAATGTCAGATTCCCAATCTCCGATCCCTGAGACTAACCACTTCAGGTGATTCTGTGACAGTCCAGCCTGGCCTCCCCGGTTAGAGAAATTATACTTGCTTCTCAGAAGTATTCCACCAAGAAAGTATATAATAGTAAATGGAAGAGATTTTCCATTTGGGCAGCGGAACATAATATCAGTCCTTTTCTGCCTCTATTCCAGATATTTTTATGTTTCTCAGTTCACTTATTCCACATGGAGCTAGTTTTTCCATTATAAAGTTACAACTAGCAGCTGTTATGAATTTTCATGTAGGGAAAGGTAACAATCTTTCATCTTCCTAGTCCACTTCAAGATTATGAAGAGTATTCATGAGAGGAGTCTTTCATCTCAGACCTCCAATAAAAGATCCATCCCCTCCTTGGGATCTCACTCTTGTGCTTCAAGTTTTTTCTCAGAGACCCTTTGAACCTGCTAGCCTATGTGACTTAAAATTCTTGTCTTAGAATACTGCTTTTCTAGTGTTCATTACTTCAGCAAAAAGAGTGTCGGAATTACAAGCTCTGTCATCCCAGCCACCTTACATTACCTTCTTCAAAGATTGAGTCTCCCTCAAAAGGAATCCTTTCTTCATACCAAGGTTGCCACAGAGACAGATATTAAGCAGACCATTCTCCTGCCTGTATTCTTCCCAAATTATTCCATTAAGGGTGAATATATGCTGCATTTGCTGAATGTGCATAGACAGTTGTGCTTCTATTTACACAGAACTAAACCACACAGGAAATCTGAACAATTGTTCATCTCCTTCTCACCAAATAGATTAGGTCAGGCCATATCCAAAATTACCTTAGCCAAGTGGATTACTGAAAGTATTTCTATGATCTACTCCCAGCGTGGCATGCAACTTCTCCATCCTTTTAGACCTCATTCTACCAGGTCCATGTCTATCTCATCTGCTTTCTCTGCAAGAACTCCCATTGACAAAATTTGTGCAGCAGCAACCTGGTCCAAATCTCAGACGTTTGTATCTCACTATAAGTTGGACATTATTTCTAGGAACAGAGGATCCTTTGGCTTTGTGGTGCTCAGGCATATCCTTCCTTAATGGCCTCCCAGGGTTTACATAGCTGGGGAATCTGACCCAGTGGTGATGCATAATGAAATGGACATCAGATTAGAAGCTATGTATTTAACATAACTTGGCATCTGTGTTTTCCAGTTTCATTATGCATCACATCCCATCCACCCTCCCCCAACCTAAATCAGCTGAGAGAATAGAGAGGATATGGGAACTCATAGGTTCCTTGTTTGAGCATCAGTATGGTCACTTTCTTTTGTTTTTTCCAGTAGTATAAATGTAAATCACCTTGGAGAGGGCAGCAAACTTGATCTCAGAGGTTAGAGAAGGAGTGGGTGTTATGAGAGAGGGAGGCACTTGAGGCTTGGATTGTAAGTCTGGCGAAATGGCCAAGTTGGATCTGAGGTCAGATCCATAGATGCAGTGGTGAAGCATAATGAAACTGGACAACACAGATGCCAAGTTATGGTAAGTCCATAACTTTTATCTTTCTTAACATATGCAGATGACATTATAATTACAAAAAAAATAGATAAAAGAAGCAATAATTTGCACAAATGAGTCTCTAGGGGTGAGTGGGATGGCTTTAAATAAAGAAAAAAGTGAAGGTTTAGGTGATGCAGTAAAGACAGAGGGTATAGATTTCACAATAAATGAAATGTCTGTGTTTGGTATAAAATTTTGGAATAAATATGTAAGCAGAATTTAATGTAAAAATTAATAGAAGAAATAAAACAAACCTCTTCTTTCTAGAGAACATATAAATTATCATTCCGAAAAAAGGCTTATTTATAAAATTTAGTACTGATGGGAAAAACAGCATACTTAGCAAGTATGTTTATGTTGCCAACAATATTTGAAAAGGGATTATTGCAGATATGTTTTCATTTATTGGGTTGTAGAGTAAACCCAGTAAAAAAAAAAAAGTTTATAAATAAAGAAGAAGGAGGTTTCAGGTTAATTAACCAAGTGGTTTATGTGGCTTCATTAAATTTGTACAAAGTTTTAAAGTGAATAAATGAAAAAGATGAGAGATTAGTAATAAAACTGTATAAATATAAGTATGATAAAAAGAGAAAAATAGTGTATAAATGAAGAAATAAAATTTTACCAAGATAAAAATATTTTTGTGGAAAATAAAAATTGATGATATAGAAAAAAATAGAAAAGTATGGTTTAAGAATGTAGCGATAAAACATTACTATGTAAGCCATGAAAAAATCTAACAGATGAAAAAAATTCAAAAAATAAATAAATTTAGAAAAATAAAAAGCAAATGGTATAATCAGAAAGGAGGATGTCAGAATTTGTTGTGGAGACTGATAATAGATAAAATACAATTAATTGGAAATATGCTATATAAAAAGAGAAGTGATAGAATATGTTTGCATTCTAAAGAAGAAGAAACTATGGCACATATGTTTTTTAAATATAAAAGATTAAAAAAGTTATGGGGAAAATTATGTAAAGAAGCATTTTTCAAAGATATAAAAGAAGTGGATAAAATAAACATGGATATGATTAAATATGGATATTATAAGAATATAAGTAAAGAATATGTTAAAAGAATAGATAAAATGTTATTTTATGGCATATGAGTTATACGAAATGGAAGAATAAATGAAATTATGTTTAATGGTAAATGGATTTTAGAAACAGTATTAAGTAAAATCAGATTATGGTTATGGGAAAACGCCAGCTTTCAGGGTTTACTTCTCCAACATGTTTTCTTGTTAAAAGAAATAAGAAGTTATGCAAATGCAGCAAGGTAAGGAAGAATGGAAAAAGGAACTGAGAAGAGACAAACAGTTGCAGTTTTTCAACAGCCACAGAGAAGATGACCAATGGTAAGAATAAAAAGTAAAAGTGATAGCAGTTTAAACAGATATGACATCATGGATATTATTATTCTGCCACTAGTTTTTAACTTTAAAGAGAGAAAAACATTAATTCATTTGGGAGCTGAAAATGTTTGTGCAGTGACATTTGAGAGCTTTAACTTGCTGGAAAAATGTATAACTGAGACTGAAAAAAGACATGCAGTATCACCATGGAGAGACTGCTTCAGGGCTTGGGACTACAGTTGAAAAAGAAAATAAATGTGCATTTCAGAGCTTGATGTGGATGAGTATGAGTTAAAGCTGTTTTGTTTTTCTTTTACTATGTAATAAAGTACATGAAATTTAAAAAAAAATGAGGAAGGAAATTTATGGACTGGGGATTGGGAATTGTAGGTAATAATGGATGTTAAGGATGGGAAACTAAAGATGATGTAAGAGGTTTGGTGGTGTTGGAATGCTAGATACCAGATGTAACAGAGAAGAAAAGACTACTGACAGTATGGGGAGGTGACCAGTTGTTTGGTCGGTGGGAAATGAGATATGTTCTAGAACAGGATTTTTTATAAAAAGTAAGAAATTAAAATTTTAGATGTGACAATAGCAGTACAAGGAAGGGTAGTGATATGTGATATGAGAGTGAGACAAATATATATAAGAGTAGTAGTGATTTAAAGCATATACTAATGTGACAGAGAGAAAATATTTGAAGAAATCAAAAATATTTGTATTAGTAAATATGCCAGTACTGATGGTAGGATATTTTAACTGTAACCTGAGCAAAGAAAATGGAAAGATATCACAGGATATTAAGATGTTAAGGGATTTAATAAAATGTGGAAATTTAAATGTAAGATAAATAGAGAGTGGACATATAAAAGGGGAATTTTTTAAGACTGAATTTGATGATATAATTTACTCTAAAGTCATTAAAAAATACTGGGGGGGTTCAGATGGCAGAGTTTTCAGATCCTGAAGCAGTATGAGCTTAAAATAGGGGAAGAAATAGTAAAAGAGAGAAAAGAGGAAGTGGTTAACTGCAGAATTTTAAAAGGAGGAAAAAGTGATGAGAGAAATATTATGGAAAGATCATATGACAATGAAACCATTTTGTAAAAATTGGGCACTGTGGGTTGCATATAAGCAGAAGTATAAAAATATATTTAGAAGTGGAAAGAAGAATAAAAGAAGATATGAGATGAAATATAAAGAACTTTTACAGAATTATGAGAAAGGAAGAAAACAAGGAAGAGACAAAATAAGGGAAATAGAAAAAAATAAGATGCATGAAAAGAATGGAGAAAAAGTAAAAATTATGTTACATAGGTAACTTTTTTTATCCTTAAAGGAAAGAAAAAGGCAGTTCTCCTTATTTACAAAAAAGAACTAGAAATGAGAGAAGGAAGAATGGATGCTATCTTAGATGGCTATATATATATATATATATATATATGTATATATATATATATATATATATATATATATATATATATATAAAATACAAGAAAATATGGAGATTGTACAAAGTTTTATAGATAACATGTATAAAAAAGAGGAAATGGATGAGCAAAAAAATCTGAAAAGGTAAGGATTTTTAAGGAAATTATATAACAATAGAAGAAATGGAGAAGATGATAAAAGAAGGTAAAAATGAATCAGCACCAGGATTAGATGGTATAGGCTATGAATATTATAAGGAAATTAATAAATATGAAAGAGAAGTTTTTTTATATTAAATTAATGAATGAAGAAACTTATAGTGGAAGAAGATGTTTAATGGAGGTATAACACTTATATGGAAAAAGGATAAAAGAAAATGTATAAAAAGTTGGAGGTCCATAACAAGTTATGATAAATGGCTGGATGGAAAAATTTAAATTCTGCACCCCTTTATATTCAAGTGTAAATTTAGTCAAGGGACAATGTATAAGAGTGGCCACAATGACTTCTAGTTAGCAGGACCTAGAAGTTGAAATGGAAAAATGAAAGTGTATGTTTAGGGATAGAAATTAACTTGACAAAATGGTTATGGAGTTTATGAGAAAAGTTATGAATGAGAAGGAAAATATGTATACCCCATTACTAGGGAAAAGGAAAACGATTTAATGAATGATAAGAGGGAAGAAAGTTATGATACAGCTTGTGTGGTGACATACAATGAAATGTCAAACGATTTAAAAATGTTATATGAGGGAATTGGAAATATTTGGTAGGAAACATATATCTGGCAGGAGTTATTTGTAGTGAGACACTTTTCATTAACAAGACCCTGGGGAGTTTTAAAAATTTGCTAGAAGATAATGCATAAAAATCAAAATACAGAAAGGACTAATAAATGCATTTTTTTGTAATCAATGCCCTTTTATTATTGAGGACTAAAGCGCTGCTATTCTTTTAACAGATTCCATAAAATCCTTTATATCCACCTGGGCTACTACCAACTTGGGCAAATGGAGCTTCGGTTTAACATCACCCCCTCCATCATGCACTTCAGTGTCAGTAATCCATCTATCTGGTGTCAGAATAGAACCCACAGTCTTCTGCACCAATGGTACAATTTTTATTTATATATTTATTATGTAAGTAGGTCCTGTCTGACATTTCATTGTAAAGGGCAATGTCCTGCTCCCACTGAGTATACTTGATTAGCAAAATAAAACAAACAATTAAAAATAATTTAAAAAATGCAGTGGCTAGAAGCTGTATTTCTGTCTGTAACACAAGTTCCTGGGTTTGATATGCACAGCCACTGTTTGATGTGTGATATTAATGTTAGGTCTTGATAGGAGCTCTTGGTTGCTGAAGAACAAAGAAAGGGGAGTTAGACACCTTGCAGTATCTCTGCCTTTCCTTGTAGTGGATTGTAACATGAACTGGTGGCTTTAGACCCTTAGTGGTGATCTGTACTGACTATTGTAAATACATCATATGTAATTCATAAGCACAGGTAAATGATGTGAAATGATCCTGTGCCTGCATACATGAGGTACTTCTTGCGTACCATCTTCATGTCTAATAATTTTTTGAATGAGTTGATACCTGGCTTATTTTATAGTCAGCAAGTTTCGTCGACTAACTACCATACATTTAAACCAGTGTGAAACGTGCAGTATCATATGATAGTTTCGGTGATTTGTGCTCACTGAAACTTATTAGACTTAGTTTTCTGAACAGTTCTTTGTCTCTGCATACCTTATATATATACTCAAACCTAGATGTTATGTAGTCCTGTCTCACCGTAATTCTTGCTGGATGGGGTCAGAGCAAATATTCGGCTCCGACTCGGCCTATACTAAAGCTCAAGAGCTTTTTACTGGCTCGAGGCTAGCCCCTATCCCATGGTGCCTCACGCCAATTCCCCAGATCTCGTTTGTCATGAAAGCTTCAAGGTTGTGTCTTACTGGCTCATTGGCTAAGTAGAATGATTTTTTACTTATTTAGTCCTTTTCTACCACCTTTTTCTGTTTTTATATATATATATATATATATATATATATATATATATATATATATATTAATAGTTTCTTCTGTATTGTGCTTCTGTTTTTTGAAAGTTTTCAACCCCTATTCCCCCCTTAGAACTGTACGGCCTGTTTAAATTAGAGGCCGTAGTGCCCGTTTAATTTAGAGGGCCTTTCCTCCCTGTGTGGTGTGTGAATGTTATAAAAATAAAAAAAATAAAAAAAAACTTCTTCCTTACACTTTTATTTTTTAGTCTTTAACTATGTCTAAAGATAAAGATAAGGATCATAAGGATCATAGCCCTTCGGGCTTCAAAAAATGCAACAGGTGGGCTCAGAAAATGTCTCTTACAGACAGCCACACCAGTTGCGTATATTGTCTGGGTAAAGCCCATTTACAGGAACCTTGCACCTTCTGTCACGCTTTTAGTACAAGAATATTAAACGAAAGGAAGAGAAAGCTTATTGACAGGGGTCTCATCACCAGTTCCTTCCAGGAACATCTGGAGCTTAGTCAGGCAGCTCCAAAATCTTCAAAGAGAAAATCATTGGCCCCTACTTCAGAGCCGAACAAAAAGTCTAAAGCGTCAGAACCAAGGAGTTCCGGCTCCGACTCTGCTTCATCTTTGGTGCAGTCTATTCCATCGGTTCTGAGACAGTCTTTGGTACCGAAGGTTTTGCCTGACATCGAGACTGTATCTCCTATTTTGAGATCTCCTATTTTGCAGAGTAGGAGGTCTCCTTCAGTCTCCATCAGATCCTCCAGGACCCTCTCAGATGAGGACATTGAGAGGGTGGTGAAGAGGTTGCTTTCGGATCCAGCTCTGGCTAGAAAATTGACCCCTCCAGACCCAAAGGTCTTGGAGCCATCCCCCGTACCGATCACTGTTCCTCCTCCGACTGCTTCGCTCTCGGAGCCTATTACATCAGATTCCTCTGTTTTCGACCCTTCGGCGCCTGGGATTCAGCCTGTTTCCTCTAAGCCAATTACTCTATCCTTGATGGCTCAGTCTGGAGCCGAGGGTTCTGGGAGCCGATGCTCTCGTGTCGACTCCGAGGGGGACAGTCACCCTGGGTTCTCTTTGGAACCGACCCTCCCTCTCGGAGTCTTGGCTCAACTCAGCTCAGCTCCCACTTCTGCTTCGGAGCCGTTCCCCCTTGATAGGAGTCGCCCATCTGCCCCCTCAGAGCGGAGGTCTTCTTCGGGGTGGGAGGGAAAGGCTTTTGAAGCTATAGAGAAGGCTTTATCCTCTGCCAAAGCCATTCCTTTGGAACCTATGCCCCTCCAGCAGCAGGCAGCAACCTCTTCCCCCTGCCACCCCCACAGCGTAGGGAACCAGAGGCCCAAGTAGCCCCCATTGGAGGCGCCCCCTCTTCCGAGACCTCCCCAGGTTATCCTGCTGGAGATCTCCCTCGGAAGAGGTTATATAACAGGAAACATGTCAACTCCCCTGAGTCTGTCACATCAGACACTGATTTAGAGGAATCAGAAGGGTCTCCCTAGATCTCCTTCTGAAGATGTCTCCTTCTCTGACATCCTAGAAATTCTTAGACAGAGGGGTGATTGGAAGACCTCTAACCCTACTGAGGATGAATCAGTGTATCTTGAGGCTTTTGGCTCCCGACCTTCCACCTCTTGGGTGACACCACCTTATGACCAACTTTTGGGGGTCATTTCGCAAAAAGCATGGACCTCTCCAGATTCAGTGGAAGCCGTCCCGAGGAGGCCAAACAAATTTATGACAGCACCTGAGGACAAGTCTTTCCTTAGCAAGGGAGTTCCATTTGATGCTATGGTGGTAGCAGCGGCCACCAAGAAGGAATTAACTGAGACATCTTCTAATATCCATCCTCGTAACAAGGAGTCCAGGACAATGGATAGGTACAGGAAGCGTACTTTTTCTTCAGCGGCATTTACACTAAGATCACTGAATTACCTGACTCACATCACTCGTCTGCAGAGGGATCTCCTGAAAGAGTTAGGGGATACCCTCCAGGGTTCATTAGCTCCGGGTTCCATGGACAAGGTTTCCACGCAGCTCTCCACCCTTACTTCCATAGCCAACTCCTTCATGAGGCTGATCTCATATGCTGCAGATGGAGCGAGCAGGACAGCCGCAGCAGGAATAGCCCTCAGGAGGCATTCGTGGATGCGGCTTTGTAATTTTACAGAATCCTTCAAGTCTTCCTTCACTAATGTTCCCTTTGATGGTGCATCTCTTTTTGGACCCCAAGTGAAAGAGACTTTGACTAGGTGCGAGCAGGAAGGAAAAACCTTATCTGCTGTTGGAGTCCATTTCTCTCTCCCATCCAGACCTTATCCCAAGGGTAATACAGGAGGGAAAATGTGGTTCTGCAAATCCCAAAAAGGTTTTCCTCAGGCACAAGGTCAACCCTCCCCCAGGGGCACAGGTGGAGGATATAATGGAAGACGCCGCCCTCGTGGCAGAGGAGGTCTGCAACAGCAGGGAGACAGAGAAGTTTTCTCTGATCGTTCCTTCCATTGACTCTGAGGGGTTGCCCGACTGTCCATCCCTGGAGGCAGTCGGGGTTGTATATCGCTGTACTCAAGCACCTGGCTAACTATCACTCAAGATCATTGAGTACACACAGTAATATCCAGAGGTTACCTGATTCCCTTTATTTCTGAACCCCCAACAAACCGGTCTCTTTTAGACGTACCACCCATCCAACTAGACCATGCAACATCAGAGGTCATCTTGTTGCTACAAAAAAAGAGTAATCCAAGAAGTCCCCGCAGAGCAAGTAGGATCCGGAACTTACACTTGATTCTTTTTAGTTCCAAAAATGACAGGGGACTGGAGATCAATTCTAGATCTCAGCAGGCTCAACAAGCATGTAAAAAAATCAAAGTTCCGAATGGTCACTCTGCAGTCGATATTTCCCTCTATCGGGAAAAACAACTGGATGTGCTCATTCGACTACCACATCAAAATGGACAGGCGCTCCAGGAGACACTTACACTTCCGGCTAGGAGCCAGCCATTTTCAGTTCAGAACACTGCCCTTTGGCCTCACTACAGCCCCCAGAGTGTTTACCAAATGCATGGCAGTGGTAATGGCTCACCTGAGACGTCAAGGATTCCAGGTGTTTTCGTACCAAGATGACTGGCTCCTTACTGCTACCACCAAGCATCAACTCATAAGGACCAGGGACGAGGCTCTATCCTTGTACACCAGCCTAGGCATCACTGTCAACTTGCAAAAGTCAGTCTTATCTCCCTCACAGCATATTGTATATCTAGGCTCAGAAATAGACACAACCACCATGTCCGTAAAGCTAACACAGGAAAGAGTGGAATCTCTACGCAGTCAGATCAGATCCTTATTAAACAAACAAAGAGTCCAGGCCATAGCAGTACTTCAAGTCCTAGGGACTATGGCTTCCGCCATCTTATTAGTTCCTCTTGCTCGTCTACATATGATGATTCTCCAGTGGATGCTGTTTACACAATGGTCGATGCAAGACCTTCCATTATCTCACCAGATATTAATAACAAACGCATGCAAAAGGGATCTGACATGGTGGTTACACATGAAACAACTTGTCATAGGTTGTCCACTTGTTCCTCCCCAAGAGAAAGCAGTTTTGACCACGGACACTTCCCAGATAGGGTGGGAGGGGCATTATCTGAGAAAAACAGTCCAAGGTACTTGGCAAAACTACGAGAACCACTTACACATCAATGTTCTGGAGATGAGAGCAGTGCTATATGCGTTGCAAGCACTTCACAGCTCCCTTCCCACTGGAATGATTGCAATTCAGTCAGACAACATGTCTGTTGTGTGGTACATAAAAAAACAAGCGGGAACCAAGTCTTACCCACTTTGCAGAGAGGCCTTAAGAGTTTGGCAATGGGCGATGGATACGCAATGCTTCCTGATAGCAACTCATATCCCGGGGAAATCCAGCGTAATAGTGGACAAACTCAGCCGAGCAATTCCGATGCCTCACGAGTGGTCCCTGAATCCAATGGTTGTGAAAGAGATGTTTCACAAATGGGGCCAGCCTTGCTGCGATCTATTTGCCACTCACCTGAACACCAAATGCAGCAGCTACTTTGCCCTCATTCCCCATTAGGGGATGTCACCCAGGGATGTTCTAGTTCACGATTGGCCCCCGGGACTTCTCTATACCTTTCCTCCCTTTCCACTCATACCCAAAGTAATACAGAAAGCAAGACAGTTGAGGAGTTCCTTGATCCTCATTGCTCCTTACTGGCCTTGACAAGTTTGGCTTCCTTTCCTGTGGCCTTACCTTTTGGAGGAACCATGGATTTTGGATCCATCTCCAGATCCCCTGATTCATCAGTCAGGACAGTTCCACCCCTCCATCCACACCCTTCAATTGACAGCATGGCTGCTGCAATTCCACATCTAGCCAGGTACATTCCCTTATCTCCAACGGTCAAACACATCCTAATTTCATCCCATAAACCTTCCACTCAGAAACTATATTCTAGCAAATGGAAAAGGTTTTCCCTTTGGGCTACAAACCGGGGCGTAGATCCATATACAGCTCCTTTAGAATCCATTTTATCCTTCCTAACAACAATTTTTCATGAAGGAGTAGCAGCCGCTACAGTTAGAGTTCAATTAGCTGCCATTTCCAATTTCCATTTTGGTTTCGTGGGAAATCCAATCATGCAATACTCCCTCTGTAAAACCTTCTTAAAAGTTCTTCTTCTTAGGCCCCCAATAAAACAACCTTTAGAATACTGGGACTTAAAATGAGTCCTGTCATCTTTGGTGTCTGCACCCTTTGAACCATCCTCATCGTCAGACTTAAAATTGTTATCATGGAAAACCCTGTTCTTGGTAGCTATAACATCGGCTAGGAGAGTCTCAGAAATTCAAGCCTTAACTATTCAATCTCCTTACATTATCTTTCACAAGGATAGAATCTGTCTTAGGACAAACCCTTCCTTTTCTCCCTAAGGTATGCTCAGAACACAACCTGAATACTACCATTGAACTACCTGTGTTTTTTCCAAACCACTCTAATAAATCAGAGTATAGACTTCACCAGCTAGATGTCCACAGGATACTCAGATTTTATATACACAGGACCAAAGAATTCAGGAAATCTGATCAACTTTTTGTTTCCTTTTCTGACAAAAGAAAAGGCTTACCTGTTTCAAAAATTACTCTTTCAAAATGGCTTTCGGATTGCATATCCTTTGCTTATCAACATGCTAAAGGTCACTCTACTAGGGCTGTAGCTACTTCATGCGCCTTTAGGTCTAGGCTCCCAATTGATACTATTTGTGCAGCAGCTACTTGGGCAAGCCCACATACGTTTGTCACTCATTACAAATTGGATTTGGCCTCCCGGGATAGGTCATCCTTTGGGTCTACTGTGCTGAAGAGTCTCTTTGCTTGAGCCACCATAAAGGTGCTAGGACTCTGTCCCATCCAGCAAGAATTATGGCGAGATAGGACTACATAACATAAAGAAGTTATGTACTTACCATAACGTTCCATATTTGTAGTCCATCTTGCCTATATTCTTGCGTCCCTCCCTCCAACCCCCTTCCCGTTTCTGGAGGATCTAGTGGACCTTTTGTGAGGGCTGCCTGACTTTGCTTTTTATTGTCCACCTGGAATGGATTATGTTTATAATCCCTTCCTGTATTTTACAGCTTCTTTCTTATTAATATTACCTGATAGGTATTTATTACTTTCTTGCAAACTAGATCTGGGGAATTGCTGTGAGGCACCATGGGATAGGGGCTAGCCTCGAGCCAGTAAAAAGCTCTCGAGCTTTAGTATAGGTCGAGTCGGAGCCGAATATCAGCTCCGAGCCCATTCAGCAAGAATACAGGTGAGACAGACTACAAACATGGAACGTTATAGCAAGTACATAACTTCTTTTTTCTCACAGTCTGCCACAGTGGTCATCTCTCAAACTGCAGTAAGTCTCACACACACACACACACACACACACACACACACACACACACACACTTGAATTAAGATTTGACTTAGTGCACCATTTTTTCTTACTGAATATAAACCAGCTGCATACATGTATTATTGTCCTATATTTAGCTTCATCCCACATAAAATTAATACAGAGTAGCTAATGTTTATGTCTGTAACATTTTAGCCTCACCATTTGATAAACTGTAGCACAGTAGTGTAGTAGTTACTGTTTCTGCCTCACAGAGCTTATCAAATGGGGCGTTTTATGTGTGGAGTTGGCATGTCCTCCTTTTGTCCAAGTGATTTTCTCCAGGTGCTTCTATTTCCTATTACATCACAAAGAAATGCCATAGGTAAATTGGCAATCCTCTAAATTTGCCTGTAGGTATGTGTGCCAAGTGTGAGTGAAGGTGATTAGTTTCTGTGCCTTATGCCCACTAAGTACCAGGGTATGCTCCAGCTTCCTTTTACATTGATTTGAATTAAGGGGGTAACTGGTAACACCAGCTCCATGATGTAGAGGGATAAATTTTGCAGGTGAACCTAGTTCAAATGGCAGCTGAGGTGCAACTGATTCATAGGTTCTGGGCCAATTTGTTTGTGACTGTCAAAATATGTATTATTATTTCACCTCAAACATTAACGTTTCAGTCACAAGGTAAAACAAACTCTTTCAGAGTTTTTTCTGTCTTCTTATCCGCCACCAGTGGAGGCTTTTTCATGGACTTGGGTCCCAGTGATTTGCTTGTTCCTTCCCTGAGTAGCAAGTAAATGATTAGTTGGGGAACTGGCCTACAGTAAGACTGTCTTAGTCTCAGCCATTGATGGGTGACTCCGCTTTGGCCTTCAGTTGTTTCTTCAACCAGTCACAGTTTCTCTCAGTCCCTCAAGTGGCTCCCTGAGAAGTCAGTAAGGATTGGGGGCAGGCATAGCCTCTGCAGCTGTTCAGCTACTCTGTCTGTTTTGTAGAGAGGTACTCTTTCTGGCTTCAGAGAATGGACTTCGAGTTTATCTGTAGCTTATCTGTTATCAGGAGTTTCTTACTGGAAAAGGGACCATCCTTCTGTTATCCTGTTTTTATTCTCCTAAGCAGTTCAGGAGTATGGGCTGACTTGCAAAAGTTAAAAAAACAGACAGACACACACACATACAGGTTTACCATCAAAATGTTGATTTCACATAGTCGAATGTGCACTCATCAACAACTTTACGCAAAATCCATATTGCCAACTTGCTAACATGGGTCAAAAAGGAGGCGATATTTTGTGGTTCGGAACATCGGTGTTCTACATTTTCAGTAGTCAGAGTTTGTGTTAATGGTGTCGATGATGTGCAATTAACATTTTGATGGTAAACCATATACACATATTAACTCAAAAAGTAGAATCATATTGGATATAAACATTTTTGTGGGTATAAGGAGAGAATACACAAATTAAGTGAATCAATTATTGTTGAATTTAGTTTTATATAGTGTAGGTAAGGACTGTTAAGGACAATTAATGTTTGAATGAAAAAAATGGTTGTGAATATGTGCTATGTGTAAGGATGTGTTATAGCAGTTGTGAATATGCAAATATTCACTGATTAGAGTAAGGGTTAGGTTAGGGGACAGAATCAGTACTGTGCATGTTTGGTGTTGTCTGTGTTCTGTTTCCCTTTGTCTTGTGTAGTGGTAATATTAAAGAAAAGGTTTTTAGCAATGTAATGTGTAGAGTTAGGGGCAGGGGTAGGGTTACAGTTACAGACAAAGCCCCCCTTCCCACCTTAATCAAATATGCTAACCCTAACCATAACCCTAAACCAACCCCTACCTCTAACTTTAAGCCTGCACATTATGTTACTAAAAACCCTTTCCTGAACAGTACCACTACTAAGATGATACTTGATCTTAGTTTTGTAGCTGTGGTTTACTGATATAGATTTTTAGTGGGAGAGAAGTCTTCAATGTTTTGTGATTCACTCTTATGAGTCATTTAGTGCTTTGTGATTCTGTTTCTCTTTTGACTTTTTTACCTTTCCTCTTCCGCGGTGGTGCAGCGGTAGTGTTGTTGCCTCACAGCAAGAGGTTCTCCTGTTCGATTCTCGGCTGGAGTGCGGGGAGTGCCTTTTGTGTGGAGTCTGCATGTCCTCCTCGCGGTTGGGTGGACGTTCGTAAGACATGCGTAAATGGGAGTGCCTTCGTTGAAGTTTGAACATCGAGCTAGCACCTCGGTGTTCATGAAAATCTACTGCCAATCATTAGCGGACCGGGGTTCAGCTGTAGCGACCCTTAACCGGGAAAAGCCGAAAGACAACAACAACCTTTCCTCAAGTAATCATATATATAAATCCATAAAAAATGTGAACTCTTTACAGACACAAGAATTTTATCACAGACAAAGCACAAATCACCTTAGCTCAAACTCACCTACTGTCCACCCTTATGTTTGCAGCACCAATCCTGACCCACATTAGAAAAAGTGACCTTAACAAAATTGAGTCATGTTATAACAAAGTTGCCAAATTTGCTAACAACTCTACTTTCAGAACCCATCACTGCCAGGCACTTAGGGATATTCAATGGCTAGAATTTCCTCAACTACTCATTTACAGACAGCTAGTCAGTGCCTTCAACATCCTGAAGTACCGTGACAAAACTCCAAATCTACAACAACTACTTTCCCACTATTCTACTATTCGTCCACTTTGTTCTACCAGTAAATCTCCCCTCTGTATAACTAGTGCCAACAATACTGCAGGGGAAAGCTCTATACTCTCATACCATAGCTAAAAACTGGAATAACCTCCCCTCTTCTATAACTTCTTCCTTTACTATCACACAATTCAAAAAATCACTCAAATCACACCTCAGGAAAACCTGGATTTGCCCATGTATATCATAAAGATGACTGTATTTCTTATTCCGCTTTGCCTCCTTCCGAATCTTCCTACTGTTGAAATAACACAAGATTATAAGGTCTAGACTTGTAGACTTGTAATTATTTCATAGTTTATTGGGAAAGTTTAAGCTCACCATTGTTTCTATGCATATCTCTGTGCTATCATTGTCATATATATATATATATATATATATATATATATATATATATATATACAAACACACAAATACATATATGTATAATAATGCCAGAGTAGCACTAAAGGTATTATGATTTGTTGCTGCTATTCCTCCTGTGTTGCCAGCTTTGATGATGCTATCTTTGCAGCTAGCATTTTATTTGATGGCCTGCCACTTGGCCTCTATGAATTAGATTATTATATAAGAGTTTTAGATCCACACATAGCTTTTTCTAAGGGCATATTATGAATCTGTGAGTATTCACTGTGTCTCAGTTATTCATACACTCTCTAATGTGATTATGACATTACTGATGCTGTTTGACATCACCTGCTATGGGCAGTGTTGTCAGCAGTTGCCTAACTATTTTGCAGAATATCCCTAAGGATTAAGACCTGACATTGTATAAGTCTCTCTACATTTCCTCAGTTGGGGTCTTTTAAAGATGTAATGAAAGTGGAAAGTTATATCATGGGTCATGTTTTTTCTGCCTTAACTACTAAATAGGATATCATTTTTTCTGCTAGTCAGGAATCATTGTAAGTGTTCTCAGCAAGACATATACAAATCTGTCAGCAATGGCAAGGATGTTTAAGTAGATATGAAGGTCTTTCCTATAGCTAGCACTGTCTAAGAAATCAGGTGGACTTTATGCCTCCTGTGGTGTTTCCCATTCCCACCTTGGCATTCCTCTAAAACTTCATAAAGTATTTTCCTATGTGGCTGGAGATATTTTCTGACAATTGGGTATTGAGAATCTTGAAAGGACTAGAATGGGCAGTGGACTGACCTTTCTTCTCTTCAAGAGTTTCCTCTGCATCTGTCCAGTCAGGTTCCCTCCTATACTAGATTAACTGCTGTTTTAGGGGAAAAAGAACTTGTTTCCCTGAAGTTTTCAGGGAAAACATTTTATTCTAGAATCCCTTTTACCTTTTTCTGTGTCTAATTATAAATTAATTTTTATTTATTTTTTTATGTATGCCCTTTGCTAGGTTAACGCTTCTAACATTGTTTATAAAAGGTTTGACCCTTGTAATAGGCCATTGCAGGTGACAGGACAGCCATTCTTTCCATATTTAGTAGACTGCTGTATCATTTAGAGATTACTTCACAAGCTGTTAGAATCTTAAACCGGCTTATTATGCTATTTCTCAGTGAATACCAAGAAATGTTCTGTTTTTCCTCACCATACACTTGTCTGGGATGTCTTCTAGATGCATCCCTTATGGTACCTTTCCTTCCTCAGGATAAAGTGGAATATTTCTACCACCTGTTTCTCAGATTGTTTAATCTAATACTGGTATTGCCCTGAAAATTTCCCAGAATTCTATTTTTCAAAACTTTTACTATTCTCATGATCTCTTGATCACATTTATCAATATTATGTTTCCAGATCTTTCTCAGTCTGTAACTGCAGATATATCAGACTTTGATTAAGAGCTGTGTTCAACAGGGGAAAGGCTCTGGTCCTGTCAAACAGTAAAAGCCATGTGTTGATACCAAAACATATGCAAGTAATCACAAATTGTATCACGTTGATGTGGTATAGAAACAAATAAGGGATAATCAGGTACTATGCACCCCCCCAACCCCCCAAAAAGCCCCCCCCCATCAGACTAGTTAGAGCATAACATACTGACAAAAAAAAAAAGCTGAGAAGGACCAGGACAGATTCTTATAAATGTGAGTTGTACTAGTGGGTTTTCCAGGAATGGTTTTGTCTGTGAGTACAATGTCAAGTACATCTGTTTGCCCACAACAGACAGCTAAAGAAATTCTGCTTTCAGGCCTGATGTCAGATGCTATTTGTTACTCACAATGATGTGAGTATTGCAATATAATTTTCCCCCCTTTCCTCTCATAAGTAGTGATCCAATACCTGTTGTTGTCTGAGTCAGCCTTTGGGTTATTGGATCCTACCTTTTTCATAAGCTTGGCTCAGACTACTTTCATAGCTATAATTCCCTCAGTTATCCAAAGTACCTCAGATCTCATGTGCTGCTTAATCCAGCAGAATGTGGAATTTGACATTTCATACTTCAATAAATGTTTTTCATTGCTTTACTTAAAGTTTCAGATCCATATCCTTCAGCTGTCTTAGTTGTTTTTTTATTACTTTCATCCCTTTTTCAAAAAAAAAAAAAAAAAATTATAATAAGAAAATTTCTTTCTTTGACTCTAGGCTTTAGGCTTTGGACTTACATTTTTTTTGTTTTTGCTAGTTAGGGATTATTATTGCTGGTTGGTTGTTGTTCCTGTTCTTGTTACTGGCTACTGTCTTGTGATTAATGTTTTTTGTGGTATTCTCTGCTTGTGTTTCTTCACCAGTATGTTGGACAAAGCCACTGGTTTTTAAAGAAATATTTGGCCTGTGGCCACAAAATATCATCAAAGGATGCACACACTGCTTTTATTGTTCAGGAGTTGCTCACCTGGACACAGAGTGTGAGACACATTCCTCTTTTGAAAGCAGAGCATTCCAAGGGTACTGAAACATACTTTTTCTTCTGAAGGGCCTTCCTCCCACCAAATCAGGGAGTTCAGCACCTTCTGCCCCAGAAGCTTCCTCTCCTGCAAAGAAACTTGAGAAAGTAAAGTCTCAAAAAGAAAAGGAGAGTAAACAGAGAGCTAAAACGAAGAAAACAACAAAGAGAGGGAAAAAGAACAAGAGAGAAAATCTAGGAAATGGTCACTAGATCTGCAGAAGTTCTCTAGCTTGGCCCCAAAGACACCATGTCATTCAGATCCGATTGCCATCTTCCCCCTCCACACTTCTCACTGGAGCCTCCTCTTTCCTACAGGAAAAGCTTTCTTTCAGCTGCCTTCTGTGGCATCATCTTTCAGGTTCTTTTGTTAACTGAGGAGTCTTTCAGAGGCAGATGTTAACATAATGATACAGAAGTTCCTTTGGACTCAGATCATGCTGGCACCAACCTCATGGGGACTCTGGATACAGCCCTGACTACCTATCCACTTGTTTCTCCCATTCTGGTCTGACTGCTGGATCCGAAGTCCACAGATCCAGGTCTGCCGAGTAGAGCAACAGCATCAGAGCTAACAGTCTTTTCTGATGATTTCCCTTACTGTTTTGACTTTGGCAGTGTTGGTTCAGGATCAGTCTCAAAGCTGATGTACTGGAGCTGAGGCTCAGCGGTCAGGGTCAACTGTGAAGTTTTCAGATTCATCCCTTCCCCTCAGTGCTTGATAGCTTGGCATGTTGTCTGCCTCGGAGCTGGGCTAGGTCAGTGCTGAGGGTACCCTCCCCCCTTTCCCCCAGTGGAACAGAGGGATACTTCTTCAGTCCTGATTGCAGTGTTGACTTCTGAGGCATTCAGAAGGGTTCTCTTCAAGTCAAGAGATGAGGTGTCTCTGCCACGCTCGGCTCCAACCCAACCTCCTTTGGAGTCTGTCTCTGTATGTGCTCATCCTGATTGACCGGGACAGTCACTCTCCTTCATCCTCGGGGTTCTCAAAACACACACTCACGACTCCGAACCTTCTCTGGAAGTCTATATGGGATAGGTTCTGAGGAAGCAGGTTTGTAAGAGCAGACAGTTGGGTTCTTCACAAGAGGGCCTCACTGAAGACACAGACTTTGATGAGGGAGAGGGTTTCCCATGATCACCTCTTGAGGCCATCTCCTTTAGAGACATTCTGAAATTTATGAAACAGTGAGGGAGTTGGTCATCTGAAGCTCCCTCTCTAGAGGAGTTGGTGTTCCTCAAGACTTTCAGGGCTGGCTCTTCTACCTCCTGAGTGGTTCTGTCCACTGATGAACTCATACACCTAGTTTCTCAGCAGACATGGAAGGAACCTGATGTAGTGGAGCCAGTACCACATAAGTCAGATAAAATTTTAGTAGCCCCCAGGACTAGGTCACAGTAGAGCAGGGGCCTCCTGGTAGATAATATGGTAGTTGCAATAGCCACCAGAAAGGAGCTCCAAAGACTGCACATCTGTTTATCCCCCTAATAGCCAGTCTAAGTGCTTTGGACAGTCTTGGGAAATGGACATATGCTTCTGCACTTAAAGACCTGAATTACCTGATTCATATGGCACATTTACAGATGGATTTGATAAAAGAGCTGACAAAGTCCTTCCCAGTTAATTTACCTGCAGACATCCAGAAATCAGTGGAGTCACAGCTTGTATCCATGCATCTGCTTTCCATTGCAGCTAATGGTATAGCCAGGGCAGCAGGGTATGCCAGGATGCACCTATATGACTTTGTGGAAGGCTTCAAGACATCCTTCATCAATGTCCCCTTTGATGATTCAATCCTGTTCATACCTAATGTAAAAAAAAAATACTTACCAGGAGTGAGCAAGAAGGCAAGATCCTGTCTGTGGTCAGAATTTGTTTTTCCACCTTATAAAGGACCTTTTCCTCAAACCAGAAAGGGGAGAAAAAGTGTTTTCAAAAATTCCAGGGATTTGACCAGGACACTCCTGCAGATAGACCCCTGAGGCAGAGGGGAGAGTAATTATAATGGATGTTGTCGAAGAGGCAGAGGTGGACTGCAGAATCAAGGATTTAACGGTCCTTTCACAGAGAAACCCTACCAGTGATTCTGAATGGTTGCCCAACCACCACACTCTGGAGGCAATCAGATGGACACCTATCCCTTCACTCTCAAGCATGGCAGGCCATCACTTGAGATTCATGTGTGCAGAGGGTGATCACAAGAGACTATGTTATCCCCTTTGAGTCCACTCCTGCAGGGAAAGAAGAAAATTCCTGACATTCCACCCAGTTAGATGGAATTTGCAGTGGCAGAAATAAAAAAAAAAACTGCTAGAAAAAGAGTTATCCAACAGGTCCTCCCAGACCAGTCAGGATCTGAAGTCTATTCCAGGTTCTTTTTAGTTCCAAAGAAAACAGGGGATCTAAGACCAATCCTGGACCTAAGCCACTTCAGTCAATTCATGAAACAGACAAAATACCAGACAGTCACAGTACAGTCCATTCTGCATCTTCTGAGGAAATATCGTTGAATGTGCTCCATAAATCTCCAGGACGCTTACTATTTTATCAAGATAGCAAAGCAATCCAATGCATGTCTCCATTTCTGGATGGGAGTCAATCACTTTCAATTCAGAGCACTGTCCTTTGGTGTCAACACAGCCCCCAAGGTGTTCACCATATGCATGGCAATGGTAGCAACATATCTCAGGCTGCACGAGTTCCAAGTGTTCCCATATTTAGACAACTGGCTCCTTACTGCACCAGCCAAGGATTTACAAGTTCAATGCAGGGACTTCTTGACTTCCCTCCGTATTGTTTGAGTTTGACCATTCTCCTCACCATCCCGGATAGTCACTGTAAACATAGATGCTTCCCTTCTATGTTGAGGGTGGACATTTTGAAGTGAAGATTGTTCAAGTTTCTTCATCGAAGATTGATGCCAGTCTACACATTAGTGCCTTGGAGATGAGGGCAGTCCTCCTAGAATTGCAGGTCTTTCAGGACTCCCTTCCCAAGGGTGTGATCTCTATCCAGGTGGACAACATGGCAACTGATCTAGTATATCAACAAGGAGGGAGGAACCCAATCATATCCACTATACTAGGAAGCCATGAAACTGTGACAATGGGCAATGTTATCCTGTCACTTTTTAATTGAAATGCACATTGTGAGGATTTCCAGTGTTCTGGCAGACAAACTGAGCAGATTTATTCTGATGCCCCATGAGTGGTCTCTCAGTCAGACAGTGGTTACACACATTTTCAGTTGCTGAGGAAAACCTTACAGCGATCAGTTTGCTTCATAATTAAATAACAGGTTCAGCATTTACTTTGCTCTGATCCCACCACACAGTCATTCACAGAGGGATTCTGTAGTCCACAGGTGGCTCCCAGGCTTCTTATATGCCTTTTCTCCTCTTCATCTGATTACAGAGTTTCTTCAGAAAGCCAGAAGGTGCAAGGGCAAAGTAATCCTCATTGTCGCTTTTTGGCTCTGGCAAGTTTGGTTCCACTTACTCTGGCTTCAGCTAGTGCATCCACCCTGGATGTTGGACCCTTGTCCAGATCTTCTCTATCACCCATCTGGTCAGCCTCACCAGAACCTGAAAACACTGAAGTTATCCACATAGTTTCTTCAGTTTTGATGGTGGCCAGGGACACCAAGCTGTCTGCCGCAGTTATTCAAATTTATTATTCTTTACAGAAACGAAATAACAGAAAAGTTTATCTCAGTAAGTAGGGAAGGTTTACCATATGGGCTTCCTCCAGGGGGTTGGACCATTTCTCAGTCCCTCTTCCTTTGCTTTTCATTTTTTTTTTTTTTTTTGCAGAATTGTTTCACAAAGATCCAGCTTCTCCGCCATCAAGGTGCAATTAGTGGCTATTTCTAATTTTCACATAGGGCTGAATCAAACTTCTATTTCTTCCTGAAAGATTTCCAAGGCTTTCCTGAATGGAACCTACCTTTTAGAACCCCCAGTCAGGGATCCGGTTACTCCATGGGGTATTACCATCATGCTTCTGGCCTTGACAAAAACTCCATTTGAACCTGTATCTACAGTAGATCTAAAATTTCTGTCTTGGAAGACACATTTTTATGATGGCTGTTACATCTTCAAAGAAGATTTCAGAGTTGCAAGTGTTATTGTGTAAACCTTCATATTTGGTTTTCCATAAAGACAGAGAATCTTTGAGAACAACTACACACTTGTTCCCAAAGGTAGCCTCTGAAGCAAATGTTAATAAAACTATCCATCTACTTGTGTTTTCTCCAAAGTTGTCTAGCAAATGGGATTATATCCTACACTTGCTGAATGTCCATCATCAACTCAGGTTTTACTTACATAGGACAAAGATTATCAGGAAGTCTGATAAACATTTTCTTGCCTTTTCAAATGCAAAATTTTGTCAAAGAGTTTCAAAAATAATACTGTCCAGGTGGCTTTCTGACTGTATTATTTCTGTGTATGAAAAAATTGTAACTGTCATTATTACGTGGCAAAACTAAGGCTCATTCCACCAGAGTGGTAGATAACCTCCAACACCTTTATGGGTAGGATTCCTATTGATATTTGTGAGGCCTCTACTTGGTCTACAGCTCATATTTTTGTGTCACACTACAAGTTGGATGTTTAGTTCAGATCTCATAAATTCTTTGGCACCTTCTTACTCAGGAATATCCTTTCTTAATTCCACCCAGTTTTTACAGTAGTTTGGGAATCTGTCCCAAAGATTGAATCTGATGAAAACAGACATTGAATACAGAAATTATGTACTTACCATATTGCTAGAACCATGTTGTCTTGTTTTGTCTGGTTCATCATCCCTCCCTCCATCCCCCAGCTTAAATTGTGACTTGTTGACTCCAGACAAACAGGTGTAACTGACCAGAGGCCTTGTCTTTGGACAGCCTACTCTTGCTGCTCTTCATGGTGTCATCACTGTAGACCACCATGTCAAGTAGATGTGTATAGTTTTGTATGGATAAAGTTTTATAGCTATAAACAGGCAAACTCAGTTTGAGGTACTTTGGGGAACTGAGGGAATTATGGATAGTTGAGGAGTTAGAGCCCTGGATCCAAACTTCTTAAAAAGGTCCAAGGTCAGATCTGATTGGATCCAAAACCCCAAAGGTTGATCCAGATGAAAACAAAACAACACAGATCTAGTGTTATGCTGAGTAAATAATGTTCATTTCATCTAAAAGATACAGAAGGATTCACCATAGATAATTCCGGTGACTACCTTTTGGCCCAGGAAGCAGTGGTTCTTCCTTCTTGTGACTATGGATGCTGGCAATTAACACACACTTTCTCACATAATGGAATGACTCTCAGAGAAAACAAGGTGTTAGATACATTCCAACCTTAAAAATTTCCAAATGGACTACCTGGATGACAGAATTATCTGAGTATGTGCAGCAGGTGTAAAAGAAGGAAATGAAACATGCTACTAGAAAATCATAGATGTTTAAGTGGAAAAGATTTTCTAGTTATTGCCATTCCTAGAACGAGGCTCATTTTAGGGTATTGTTGCCTCTGATTCTATATTTGTGTGAGTTATTATCCTTTGACCTATCTTATTTATATATCATTTTTCATCTGTGGGTCATATCCACTTGTCTGCTGTGAGATCCTCCTTTTTTCCACCACGCCCCAAGTCTAGCATTTTTTGAAAAGGGGTTTTACATGGCACCGTACCTAGACTTTGGGTGGCTACTTCATGGGATCTTATTTTTCTTTTGAAGAAAACATAACACTGTTTCACCTGGAACATGCTCTATTAGCAGATTTGAAGTTCTTTTCCAGGATAACATTATTACCTATTACTCTAGATTCTCCAAGAAGATTATCTAAGTTTCTAATTCTTATGGTGAGTCATTGATTTCCTTTTACTCATAGGAAAGGTTATCTAGAGAAGAGCCCCTCTTTTATGCTAGAGTTTATTCCTAATTTTTATTTAAGCCAGGCTATGAATCACCCTGTTTTTCCCAGAACCAAAAATTAAGGAAGACAAAGAGTTTCACATGCTGTTCTTGTCCTTAGGCAATTTAAATACTGCATTTACAGAACTAAAATATTCACGAGTGCTTACCAGTAGTTTATCTCCTAGAAAAAAATAAATAAATATGGACAAACAGTAACAAAAAAAATGATTGTCTAATGCTTGCCCAATGTTATTGCTTTGTAGTTATTCTCACTTTAACAAGTTGTTGCTAGGCATAGACAAGGAGCACACTTTTTGTAGCTTATTAGAAAGTGTTGGATGAAATCTTGATCTTCTGTGCATTTCTTTACAAGCACTACAACCTAGATGTTTTTTGTAGGTTTTTTGTAGGTCCAGAACAGGCTGTGGTAGGTCTATTCTCCAGGGGCTCCTGGAATCTGATCTATCTTCCTCCTCCCTTGCTTTCTAAACTTTGGTACCGGTCACATCTAGCTTAGGCTACTGCAGCCATGATCTAATGATGGACATAGTATAGTTGTGTAAGTATACTTACCATAGCAGTAGATGTTCAAATATATCATTGCTTCAGTAGCTGGCCCCTCCCTCCACTCTCCTTTTGGCTATTTTTATGCCAAGGTGTTGGATTTTTCTTGATTTGAATCTTATTTGTCAGAGCTGTAGACTCCCTCCTGTAAGGCAAGAAAGCTCTGAAGAATCAGTGCCATGTCCACTTATTTTATTCCTGCTTCCCTCATGCAACTCAGTGGGTAGGGTGCATGGAAGGTACCCTAAAGCTTTGGAAGCTGACTGATGAGTCCAATCCTTGGCAGCACATCCCATACGGCTATCGCAGCAGTGATCTTTTCAGACAGTGTTACAGTTAAGTTTACTTGCACAACTGTACTTTTTAGATATCCAAAAGCTTCCTGTTATATACATTACTTTCTAAATCTACTTTATTTATAGCTCTACTACCAATCGAACTCTTCGTGTCAGTCCTCATCTGTAAATGAGCAGTGCCCGTTAGGGATAAACTAGTCAATGATCTGTAATAGCAAATATAAATCAATAAATAAAATATCAAACTCCTGTGGCTGCATAATTTATTGTGTGCCATTAATCTGTATGTGTGATGCAGCAGCTATTTTACAAAGATAATGCAGTGGGACAGAACATGCTGGGAGGCCATGGTCAGCAGTCCTGAGTCTGCACTGACTGATACATAATAGAAGCAAAAGTACCAGAGACATAACATGCATGACTGTCTTGTTATAATTCCATTACTTACAGAGTTTATATTTTTACATTTCCTAATCCCCCTAGTCTTACTTTTTCCTCAAAATTGTATTCAGTGCTTTAAGAATTAAAAAACAACAGAAAAAAGTTTATACTTTTGCAAAGTGCTATGTACACATAATGAATTAACAGTGACATCATAGCTGCCTTAGTTACTAATTTCCTTCATTATGCATATTATTTGTGTTGCTTGGAATCAACATTAAAAACTGAAATGTGAGAAATGGGCTATCTGTTACATTAGAAGTCAATGGTATGGTTAAAATATTATACCAGCAATAGTGCTGCCTGAATATGTTTTAATTTACATTTTACACTGCGGTTAACTTTAACTTCATTAATTTGTTGACACAAGTTTAAGAAAATAAAGCTGTCTAGTTATGCACTTAAAGTGATTTGGTAATAAATCATTTCTTACCTTTGCACTATGTCAGGTACTGCACAAAGTTTCAAATGACATTTTCACAACATTGGTGAATGTGTTTTGCAGCTGTTTTTGCTGGTGGAAAAATGTTTTTATAATACCACTTTCCCAATGATCATGTCAATGAACTTAAAGTAAATTTTAACCTCAGTGACATCATGATACTGAAAGTGTGAATTACATCCTTAGACATTAATGGATGCACTGCCGTATATGCGCAGAGGTGCACTCATTAAAGTCAACAGAAGGAGTGTTGTCTCTGCCTACCATGACATCAATATGGATTACACTAAATTTATTTGGGTCTTGGTTTAATAAAAAGTTTATGACGATTTTTTTTTATTTAAAATGGCCCAAATAAATACTAAATTAGACAATGTAAATGCACTGTGGCACTTGACTCACTACTTGCCGTGATGCACCCATGATCATAACCGAATCGCTTTAACCATCTGTCTTTCCATCCACTACTTGTCTGTTTTTATTCCATTATTATTTGATAGTACAAAGGATCCACAGGTTTGGTATTTCTTGCCAGCTGTAGTGAAAAGTTTTGCAAACAAATGAAATATAACCTTTTTTTGTTTGCTTGTTTGTTTGGTTAATAGCATTTCGCAGTAACATTTAAGAGCACAGCTGGAGTGATAAAAAAGCATTTTGCAACCAAAATAAATAAAAAAACATAAGAAACACTTACAGGGAGAAAAAGACCAAACTAGCAGTATATGGTTAAGCCCTTTTGTTCTGTTTAATAACAATACCTTCGTCACAATACACACTAAGAAAATAAACTTCCTTAAATATCAGTGACTAACAAAGTCACATGAGAAATCAGCTAACATGAATTTAAAATACACCACTTTTAAATATAAAAGTTTACAGTACTTTAGTAATTACAAATCCATACATAAATTATAAAAAATAATTAAAATACTAACAAATCTAAAGACTTTGCAAAGCTAAAATGTACTTAACATTAATAGAGTAATTTAAAGCTGGCACCCTGTCTGCTTCCAGCATCATGGTATTGCTAAAAACAACGAGATTTATGTAAACTTAGTTGATTTTTTCAGTTATACTGGAATAGCAGTGATGAAATTGTTAATTAAGACGAACACATATAAGCTCAAAAACTTAAAGGAACAGATACACTTTTAGATTTCACATTAAAAGTGATCCAACATTATGGTCTCTTTATGACTGTGTGTCTGCTTAGACTGAGAGGCATACAGCAACTATCTTCAAAAAGAAACAGAAGAGCCTCGTAAGAGACAGTGAGTCTTACAAAAAGGGGAGGCATATCCACTTAATAAGAATTACAGTAACATTTATAAGTGTTCAGAGCAGACTCAAACTGTTAGTTTTCAAAGTGGACCTATTTTTAAGGAAGGATCATCATTGTCATCTCTTGAAAATTAAAACAATTCTTTTTCAATGAATTTAAATCAAGAAACATCTGGTGCTGAGCATCATTTGAGTGGTAATAGAGGCAACAACTTAATGGAGCATGAGCTGCAAACCCTTTCACCATCTCCTTTTCTCTACATGAGTCATTCATTGCAGCAGAGAAACAACTAGAGAGGAAAAAGGCAGATCAAGGGGATGAAGTTGTGGAACTGGTGGAGGAACTTAGTAAAGCCATGTCATTTTTAACCTTAGCAAATTTGATTTGAAAGGCATTTTTTTCTGTTTTAAATGAAGGATTTACTTTTATTCCTTCTGATAGAGCCAAAGTTCCTAAACCAATTGTTGGCCTTAAATTTTAAGTATGTAAATTAAACTTGCATTCTATTTTAAATGGTATTTCAGGTTTTAATAACAGACCTGTGAAAAAACGTGTGCAAATTAGTGACTAACAAAAGTGGATACAAGTTCTACAATTTGTCTCACACTGAAAGAGTTACTTTGTATGATTTAATGTTGCAAACTGAGTTAAGGATTATGAAAGCTGATAAAGGCAACGGTGTAGTTCTTATGAACACAGATAATAACAGAAAGCTGTTTGAGTCATTAAGTGACTCCAATTGTAATGCAGAGGTATGAGAACATTATATTACTAAGAAAAGAATTGTTAATATATGTATATGTTTGTTTGAGTTATTGCAGCAAGGATGCATAGATTATACATTATATACATTTTTAAAGGCGGATTTTCCAAAGATGGGTAGTTTTTTTGGAATATACCAAATACATAAGAGTAAATATTATTCACCTTTTAGACCAAGTGTGGCTGTGGATTTTAGTAAGACTGAAACTATTTCATTAAATTTGAATTTT
This sequence comes from Protopterus annectens, assembly GCF_019279795.1. NCBI lineage: Eukaryota > Metazoa > Chordata > Ceratodontiformes > Protopteridae > Protopterus > Protopterus annectens. The sequence goes on from NC_056750.1 coordinate 596,349,440, forward strand.
TATTAAACCCAGTTGTATAGCAATCTAATTATTATTTGAAGGATTCCTGGGTTCTTTTGAATATTCTTAAGAGTTACAGTTTTCAAGGTACAGAATCTGTGTTATTTACTATAGATGGTGTGTTTTTATACACTTCATTAGTTCAAGACACAGGGGTTGATTTTGCAAAGAATTATTTGACAAAGTTTACTAATTTTGGTATTAAATTTATTAATGCTATTTGTTTATTTTTGAAATTGGTATTAGATTATATTTGTTCATATTTGATAGTAAGTATTACAGGCAAAGAAGAGGAGTTATTATGGCAACAAGGATGATACTGTTTTTTGTAAATGTGGTAATGATTTGGTGGGAACATGATATACTTGAAAAGCATCTGCTTTTTTGAAAAAGTTTCCAGTTAATATAGATTTATTGACAATTTGTTTTTGTTATGAAATGGTATAAAAGTTGAACTTGCACAATTTATAACAGCATTAAATATAGGTACTACTTTTTTTATCATTTATTAGTTGTATAATGGGTGAAGTTTTTAGGCTGAAGTGTCATACTGGAAAAAATTGATAGAAAGTATAATTATTTGTTTTACAGTAGTCAACTTTTATAAACACCTTTAATGAATTATCACTTGTGACATAGGCAAATTTACATTTACATAAAGACAATCAATTCTTATCAACAAATTCACATTTACAAACATTATACGTCACATATGTTGTTATATAACAGTCAAAGCAATATTACATAAATTGTTAATTTCCTGCCTTCTCTTCAACCTTCCTACTCCAGAACATCTCTATGTATATATTTTTCCCACAATTTCCATTTCCTCTATGTAATTTACTCCTTCCCTTTTCTGATTATCTCACTTCCTGTTATTTTGTCTGTTTTACAGTATTCACTATTTTAAGTATAGTTGATTTAGATTTCAATGTCCATTTTCTAGTAATTGTAATCTGGCAACCACCAGAATTAAACTTAAGAAAGCCTTACTATGTCTTGGCATTTCAGATCCTGTATCCCAGCTCAAAATAAGCTACAAATACAAACAACTAAAATTAACAACGCGGCTGGCACGGCCCTATTTGCAAATTCTGTAAGTAGAACCTGGAACAAACTTCCAGATGCCATTACCATGCTCTCCTCCCCAGACCAATTTAAAGCCTCAATCAAACAACACCTGGAACAAAAAATGGATATGCCACTGTGACAAACTTGACTAAATCTAAAAAAATGTATGTAATTTACTTATCTAATTTGTTTTTTTCCTTTTTTTTGTAATCTACTACCACCCTCAAAAATTGGAAATTTGTAACACTGATTCTCTGAATGTACTTCTACCTGTATTCCTCTTCTTAACTACATTAATACCTAAAATTTAAATATTATATATAATCAATGCCATTCACTCTACTGTTATCATTCTTGTATTCTGTTGGAGCTTATCTCCCCGGGCCTCCGCTTAAAATGGACTCGGTTCCAGTCGGACTTACCCGGTCAACAAATGTAAAATAAATAAATAAATAATAATTTCCTTAGTCACATTCATTTGCTTGTCTAGTATTTATGACAGAGTACTCTATAGGGAATTTCTAAACTCTGCCAACTCATTACCTTCTGAGAACATATGCTTCCAGGTACCTCTTTCTTTCCTATTACACCTCCAAAATTTGATCTACCCGAGGAAATACTAACAGAATTCAAAAAGAATAAACAAACAAAAACAGCTCTCTAATTGTACTTTTACTTAAAAAATATTGAAATGTGACATGTGTAAACATTGTAAATATAATAAGGATGGACCGTATGTTTCTGTGGTGGCATTTGATAGGTCTATCTCTTGTCTAGGATGTTGTAATTGTAATACTAAATATGTGGTATACTTGGCCACATGAATGACCTGTTCATCCTTCTATGTAGGGAAGACAACAAGAAAGTTGAACAAGATTCATGAACATTTGTATGATGTGAAATGGAAAGCGATGTCAAACACCTTATGCAGGTGTTCAGTTGAGTGCAAGGATTACAAAACATTTTATATTTGTTACTGACAAAGTGGTGAATGATGAGAAGGGTAGTAATTGTGACAACATTTTAGAATACAAATGACTGGTGTGGCAGGTTAGGTTGACTGCTGATGAAAAACCTGGGTTATATGATTGTGTTTCAATCACCGGTGCTTTAAAACTTATGGAGGGAAAAGGTTTTGATTCATGACAACATAATGGTATATGGAAAATTGAATTGATGTATTGTTGTTTTTATATTTTATTTTTATACTTGACTAATATGTATTAAATGGATTTGTTTTCATTATGTATGTCTTTAAGTCATTGATACAATGTAAGTGGCTGCTGTTTTGTTAATTGGTTCTCAATATGGTATATAAATAAACCAATAATTGTTTCTTTAGACTCTTATGGGGCCCTTTATTGTAACAGGGCGAAAGCGCTAAGTCTGTATCTTTATTAAAAGTTGCCGTTTCCTTGCTGGAGCCATTTCTTTTTTTGTTTACCTAAGGAAATATCCGTTGGAGTCTGCTTGGGTTATAAAAGTATCTATGCAAATGCTTCTGGGAAAAAATCTTAAATCTTCTTGATTTTATTGCATATTTCAGAGCCATACATATGTCCACGCATTGTTTCTTTGTGCATTGCCTATCAAATCTCTCTTCCCAATCTTTTCTGGCTTCTGATTAATTCCTATAATTATTGTGCAATAGTTTATATGCCCTACTAATTATCCCTTTTTAACAGCAGCTTCTTTTCCAGACTCAATTAAAAACTCAAACAGTGCCATTCTTTCATTTATGATTCCCCTGTCCCTTTTTCTTTGTCTATATGCTGTCATTCCTTGATAGGGAAGGCAGTCGCTAGCCTGCAATCCAAATATCTTCTTATCCTATTCCCTTTCTATTATCTTTCCCTCTCTAATTATTTGTTCACAGTACTTTGGTTCCTTTGACAGCTTTCTCCAATAAATTCCGCCCCCTCTTGCTTATTCTCTGTACCCCTAATTACAGTAGTGCCTGTTGTCAAAATCTCCTCTCTCCATTCCAGTTTTGGCTTAGTTCTTAGTATACTTTCTGCTACTTTATGAATATAATATTCTGTGTGACTGTTATTTGCTTTAAGGATCTGTGTCCAAAATCCCATTCTTTCTTTATATCTTGAATTACTACCTTAATTCACCATCATAGCTTTCCACTTTGAATTGTAGCATGTTAAGTTGTCAATCTCGCCTTCATTCTTGCTGGATGGGTTCAGAGCCGAACCTCGGCTCCGACTCGGCCAATACTAAAGCTCGAGAGCTAATTCCACCGGCTCGAGGCTCCCCTATATCCCACAATGCTAGGCGGTAACTACTCAGATCTCGTTTGCCGCTTAGCTGACGAGGTGCTTCTTCTACCGGCTTTGGCAGGTTAGTAAGTTTTCTAATTAGAAACTTCTATTTCAATCCCTAATTTTTCTTCCTTTTACCATAGTTTTATTTATAGTATTTCAGTAGTTTAAATCGGGTCCCCCTTGAGTGTATCCAATCCCTTTTTATTCCCTTCTTAACTTTTAGGCCTTTGGCTTTCTCCCTTCCTCTAGTCCTTCAGTGTGACTGAAATTTTATTTTTTGCTTAAGGGTGTGTTTGTGTGTTGTGCTTGTGTTTTTACACTAAGTTAGGATGTCTAAAGACTCCAAGGTCTCAGGCTTCAAGAAGTGTGATTTGTGCTGTCAGAAAATGTCTCTGACAGACGGTCACACTTCTTGTGTATATTGCCTGGGACCTTTGCACCTGCAGGACTCATGTGCTGTATGCCATGCATTCAGCCCTAGAGTCCTGCAGGAACGCAAAAATAAATTGATTTTACGTGGCTTATTAAAGCCTGAAGGCCCCCCGACTCAGTCTGTGTCGGGGAAGCCTTCTAAGACTTCCAGACCGTCGGCTCCAGTTTCTGAGCCGTCCCCTGGAAGCATTAGATCAGCTTCGACATCGGCTCCGACTGGAGCCGATGTTTCCAAATCTCATACTATCACCTCGGCTCTGGCTGGTGCCAAGGTTGACAAGACTCAGTCGGCTCAGTGGCTTATTAAAGCCTGAAGGCCCCCTGACTCAGTCTGTGTCGGGGAAGCCTTCTAAGACTTCCAGACCGTCGGCTCCAGTTTCTGAGCCGTCCCCTGGAAGCATTAGATCAGCTTCGACATCGGCTCCGACTGGAGCCAATGTTTCCAAATCTCATACTATCACCTCGGCTCTGGCTGGAGCCGAGGTTGACAAGACTCAGTCGGCTCCGATAGGCTTATTGGAGCCACCTGCTAAGAAGAGGTCTAGGTCCCCTTCCATTGGCTCCATCCATTCGGCGCCGGGATCTCCTCTTCTACCAGAACGGAGCCATAGGTCTCACTCCTCTCGGTCCTCCAGGCTGTCCGACCATGATTTACAAAGGGTGGTGAGTAGACTTCTCAAGTCCGAGGCACTGGCCCAAATGCTGCATAGCCCTACTCAAAAGTCAGCGGCTATTTCCATCCATGATTTTATTCCTCCTCCGACTCCTTTGAGTTCGGCGCCAGGGCTCATCAGAGCCATGGCTGTCGGTGCTTCGGAGCCGATACCTTCTCTTTTGGCTCCGTCGTCTGCTCCGATTTCCTCATTGGAGGGATCTCGGCGCTGGGCTTCCCTCGTCAGCTCCGAGGGGGCGAGTGGCATCGGACCCTTGTCCGACCCCGTTCTCCCTCTCGGAGCATCGGCGCTGGTGAGTTCGGCTCCGACATCGGCCTCGGAGCTGTCCCTGTCGGTGCCGGGGGGGTCTTTGTCTCCTCGGAGCGGGGACCTCCGGCCTTGCCTGATAGGGGCGCCTTCGAGGTCATGCAGAGTGTGCTAGACCCAGTGTCTAGCCCACAGTCGGCTCCGTCAGCTCCTCCCTCTTCAGTGCCTGCCGTGATTTCTACCCATCCCCTTGTATCAGACCGCAGAGAGACAGCTCCTCAGGTTTCCCCATTGGGAATTTCCTCCTCTTCCGAGGCCTCTCCTGATCCAGTAGGAGAACCCCCTTGGAAGAGACAGTGCAAGAGGAAGCACATTGACTCCCCTGAGTCTATCACCTCTGACACTGACTTGGAGGAATCTGAAGGTTCCCCTCGGTCCCCCTCTGAGTATGTCTCCTTTGCTGACATCCTTGAAATCCTGAAACAGAGGGGGAACTGGCCTGCCCTTAACCTTTCAGAGGACGAGTCAGTTTACCTTGAGGCATTTGGCTCTCGCCCTTCCACCTCCAGGGTGTCCCCTCCCTTTGACCCCCTTATGAAAGTGGTGGCAAGGAAGGCTTGGACGGCCCCTGATTCAGTGGAACCTACCCCAAGGAGGCCATCAAAATTTATTACTGCCCCTAAGGACAAAGACTTTCTATCAAAAGGTGTCTCTGTTGATGCCATGGTGGTGGCCGCAGCCACTAAGAAGGAGTTAGCTGATCCTTCGGTACCTGTCCATCCTCCTAATAAGGAGTCTAGGACCATGGACAGGTATGGTAAGTGGATCTTTTCCTCAGCGACCTTCTCAATGCGGTCGCTGAACTATTTGTGTCACTTCACCCTTCTCCAGAGAGATTTGCTCAAAGATATGGGTGAGGCTATACAGGATCCAACAGCTGAGGGGTTCCAAGACAAAATGAACTCCCAGTTGGCAACCCTGAATTTGATTGTTAACTCCTCCATGCGGCTTATCTCATATGCTGCTGATGGGGCGAGTAGGGCCGCAGGCACAGGTGTAGCTTTACGACGTCACGCCTGGATGCGGCTTTGCAATTTTGCGGACCCTTTCAAGGCGTCCTTCACCAATTCCCCCTTTGATGGCTCAACATTGTATGGTCCTTAGGTGAAGGATACATTGACGAGGTGCGAGGTGGAAGGTAAGACTCTCTCTGCCGTGGGAGTCCGTTTTTCTACCCCTTCTAGACCTTATCCAAAAGGTCAGAGGGGAGGAAAAATGTGGTTCCGCAAGCCTCAGGGAGTCTCATCTGATGCACAAGGTCGATTCCCCTCTAGAGGCAGAGGGGGGAATAACAATAGACGCCGCCTTAGAGGCAGAGGAGGTCCGCAAAACCAGGGTAGCAGAGAAACTTTTTCTGATAAACCCTTTCAGCATCCCTGAGGAGCTGCCCGGCTGTCCACTTTTGGAGGCAGTCGGGGGAAGATTATCACTGTACCCAAAAGCCTGGCTTTCCCTTACCCAAGACAAATGGGTACAGTCAATCATATCCGAGGGTTACAAAATTCCCTTTATTCACACCACTTCCCAACCCAAAGGATCCCTTCCAGACGTTCCACCCAGTCTAAGGGAACAAGCAGCACTAGAAATATCAAAGCTGCTATCAAAAAGAGCTATCCAATCAGTCCCAGCAGACCAGCAAGGATCCGGAATCTACTCCAAATTCTTTTTGGTACCAAAAAAAAAACAGGGGACTGGAGACCTATACTGGATCTCAGCAAGTTAAACAATTATATAAAAAAAAACAAAATTCCGGATGGTCACGCTACAGTCCATTCTACCCTTCTTGGGTCAGGACAATTGGATGTGCTTGATAGACCTTCAGGATGCGTACTACCATATCAAAATGCACAGACGCTCCAGGAGGTTTCTCCGCTTCAGGCTGGGAGCCAGTCACTACCAGTTCAGAGCCCTGCCCTTTGGTCTCACTACAGCCCCCCGAGTGTTTACCAAATGCATGGCAGTGGTTGCGGCTCACTTGAGACGTCAAGGATTCCAGGTGTTTCCATATTTAGACGACTGGCTCCTTACTGCCGCCACCAGACATCAACTGCTTCTAGCCAGAGACTTCACCATCCAAACTTGCCAAGCTCTAGGCATTTCAATAAATTTCGAAAAATCTGCCTTGTCGCCTTGTCAATCTATTACCTTTATAGGCACCACCTTAGACACACTCAATCTTTCCGCCAGACTTACAGAGCAAAGAGTGTTAGATATCCACAAACAAGTTTACCTTCTACTACAATGCAACAAGGTCAAAGCCAGGGTAGTCTTGAAGGTATTAGGACTCATGGCAGCTACTATCACCCTTCTCCCCTTAGCTCGTTTCCACATGAGGATCCTCCAATGGATGCTGTTTACTCAATGGTCCTTCCAACAGCTCCCAATGTCTCACATCATATTAATAACTCAATCATGCAAGAATCACCTGTCTTGGTGGATCACATCACCTCAAGTTCTCCAAGGCAGACCTGTCGTTCCTCCCTCCCAGTCGCCACGGTGACAATGGATGCCTCCCTGATCGGGTGGGGGGGGGCATTATCAGGGCAGGACAGTCCAGGGCACGTGGCAACCTTTCGAGTGCCACTTGCACATAAATGTCTTAGAGATGAGAGCAGTGCTTTTAGCGTTGCAAGCCCTTCAGGACTCTCTTCCCACGGGGACTATTGCAATTCAGACGGACAACATGTCCGTAGTGTGGTACATCAACAAACAGGGCGGAACCAGATCCTACCCCTTATGTCGAGAGGCACTCAGTCTTTGGCAGTGGGCGATTTCTTCTCAGCGTTTTCTGATAGCAACGCACATTCCCGGGAAGTCCAACGTGATTGCGGACAAATTGAGCAGGGCCATTCTGATGCCCCACGAGTGGTCTCTGAAGAAATCAGTGCAGGAAGAAGTCTTCCAAAGATGGGGCCAGCCTTGCTGCGATCTTTTTGCTACTCCCCAAAACAGCAAGTGTCACGACTTCTTCACTCTCTTCCCGTTACCAGGCCATCCCACCAGAGACGCTCTAGTCCACGATTGGCCCCAGGGACTTCTATATGCTTTTCCCCCTTTTCCACTGATATCTCAATTAATTCAGAAAGCTATCGCCTTGAGAGTTACAATGATCCACATTGCCCCTTACTGGCTTCGACAGATATGGTTTCCATTCCTCCATCATTACCTATTGGAGCAGCCTTGGCATCTGGACCCAGTGCCAGAGCTGTTGACCCACCAGTCGGGCCAGCTGCACCACTCCCTTCATTCTCTCAACCTCACAGCGTGGTTTCTCCAATTCCTACCCTAGCCAGGCTTCCCTTAATCTCTCATTCGGTCCGGAACATCCTGATAGCCTCTCACAAATCTTCTACCAGGAAGATTTATAATAGTAAATGAAAACGTTTTTCCTTCTGGGCAGCATCAAAGAATATAGACCCTTTTACTGCACCTATCCAGTCTATCCTAGATTTTCTGACAGAGCTCTTCCATTTAGGCTCTTCTTCATCTACCATTAGAGTACAACTAGCTGCTATATCTAATTTTCATGTAGGAGTCTCAGACTCCACTATCATGTCCCATAAGCTCTGCAAAGCCTTTTGAAGAGGTATTTTTCTGCTCAAGCCCCCAATCAAAGATCCCCCACCTCAATGGGACTTGAATTTGGTTCTGGCATCCTTGATCCTCCCCTTGAACCAGCGGCTTCATGCCCTCTTAAGCTGCTCTCATGGAAAACACTTTTTCTAGTAGCCATAACTTCAGCTAGAAGGGTATCTGAACTTCATGCTCTGTGCAGTCGTCCTCCTTATTTAGTTTTCCACAAAGATAGGGTGTCCCTCCGGACTAATCCGTCCTTCCTACCTAAAGTTTCCTCTGAGACAAATCTGAACCAAACGATTGATTTCCCAGTTTTTTTCCCTGACTATTCCAACAGATCGGAACAAAAGTTACATTTTCTAGATGTTCACCGCCAACTTAGAAATTATTTAGACAGGACTAAACAGTTCAGGAAATCTGATCAACTTTTCCTGTCTTATGCGGAAGGGAAATTGGGCCTTCCAGTTACTAAGGTGTCCCTTTCAAGATGGCTTACCTCTATAATTACCTTCATCTATGAAATCAGACATCAAAAACTGCCTTCAAGACCTAGAGCTCATTCAACTAGGGCATTAGCTACATCTGTAGCTTTTCAGGACAGGCTGCCTATAGATTCCATTTGTGCAGCAGCCACTTGGGCTTCTCCTCATACCTTCATTTCACATTACAAATTGGATATGGCCTCCAGAAACCGTGCCAGCTTTGGTTCCACTGTTCTCAAGAGTCTGTTCCGATAGGCCACCCGGAATAAGGTGCTAGGGATGCGGTCCCATCCAGCAAGAATGAAGGCGAGACTGACAACTTAACATTAAGAAGTTATGTACCTACCATAACGTTCCATGTTAGTTGTCTTCTTCTTGCCTTCTTTCTTGCATCCCACCCTCCTTCCCCTTAGCCTGGACAGACCGATAGGAAATTTTGGGATCTTCCTTTGGAGTTTCCTTCCCACATGTTCTACCACCTCTATTCCCCCTTTTATGTTTGTGTAGCTTACATTCAGGTTTATATAGAGGTGGGTTCTTTTTTCTCCATACTATGGAGACCAGAACTGCTTGGTTTAGCTATAAAACGAGATCTGAGTAGTTACCGCCTAGCATTGTGGGATATAGGGGAGCCTCGAGCCGGTGGAATTAGCTCTCGAGCTTTAGTATTGGCCGAGTCGGAGCTGAGGTTCAGCTCCAAACTCATCCAGCAAGAAAGAAGGCGAGAAGAAGACAACTAACATGGAACGTTATGGTAGGTACATAACTTCTTATTTCTGCTTGTGCTAAATATAAGTGCCTTAATTGTATAACTCTAAAATATCTCTTCAGATCAGTTAGTCATAAACCTCCATGTTCTAATGGGCGGACCAACTTATCTTACTTGATTCTTTTCCTCTGCCTCTCTCAATTAATATCCTTCAACCTTTTATTAATTACTATGCACAACTTCTCCTCTGGCTGGTAAAAAATATGCCTGACCTGTGTAATATAATTAAAGCGATTAAAAACATTTTCACTGCTTGTATCCTGCTATCCATATCCCTAAATAAGAGCTTCCAGTTTATCAGTTTTTGTATTATCTTTTGTTTAGTTTCTTGGCACATATCCTTAGCTGCCATAACAGTCAACATCCAATATTCATGAAGTGGAACAATATTAGGGGAGAGTTCAGTAGATTGAGTTGTTTAGTTAGTTATGACTCAATATTTAAAGAGAAAATTTGTTATTCAAGAGATTTGTTTAAAGACAGAGGTTTCCACGAACCCAGATTAAATTAATTTATGATGGAAGTTAGTAAAGAGTGATCAGAGATTTTTTCACCAATTTTATTAAGTGGTCACACAAAGGAATTATCTGACAAAAAAATAACTAATTTTTGAGGGAATTTTCTTTACCAATATCTTTGAATATGAAAGACATAAAAAATATCATTGTTAGTAATTGGAAGATAATGTTAGGCAATACAGATTTCAATTCAGGTGCTAGGGGAGGCCCCTTTGTTTGTATATAAGAGAACACAAAATATTAGGAGTTTGTTAGAAAAGTCACCATTTCAAACAGTTGCCAGATGTGGGTTGTCAGGTACTTACAAATGCTGTTATAAATATTGTAGATACATCAGTGAAATCTCAAATTTAGTTTTAAACCATTCAGATAAACAATATTGGGCAAAAGAGAAATTATCATGCAGTTCTGAATTAGTTGTTTATTTGGCTTCCTGCTGTTCCTGTGAAAGCTTATTTGTGGGTAAGACAGCTAGAAAGCTTTCATGTAGAGCTTATGAGCATGTATTTGCCATCAGAAATAAAGATGTTAAGAAAATGTTAAATAAGTGCACAGTTTAGTGTTCCAATTTTAAAAAGTTTAGTTTTTTGCAGTGCATCACATGATTGAAAAGCCATTCAATGGGAACAATAAAGCTGAGTTGGAATATAAGGGAGTTAAATGGCAAGTGATGCTGGCAAATAATAGGCACCATGTTTAAATGAACTTTGCAAAGAGTTTAGTTTTGTTAATATTTTTAATTAATGTTTTTATACTTAAAGTATGGATTTGTAATTGCTAAAGTATTGTAAACTTTAAAAAAGTAATATGTATTTTTATATTTAAAAGTGATGTACTTTTAATTCATGTCAGCTGATTTTGCTTGTGACTTTGTTAGTTATTGGTATTTAAGGAAGGTTTTTTCTTAGTTGTGTTCTGATATTCTTGTTTTTAAAGAGAACAAAAGAGCTTAACCATATACTGCTAGTTTTTTTCCTGCAAATGTTTCTTAATTTTTATTGTGTAAGAGTACAAACTTAAAACAACTGACAACAGCAAAAAATTTGACTTACTGACTCCAGGCACACTGAGGTTACATTTTGGGTAGCCAAGATCCTTAGGGGATGCAAATTCCCAATGGGAGCAACCACAGTGTTCCATAATGCTTTGCTGTGCACATGTCCGCTTGCAGGCCTGCAGAAAGAAACACATGTAATAGAAAAATGTTGCAAAACATGTTGTGGTACACTTCTTACCTGAAACTCCTCTGACATTTAGAAAGTATATTCTTGATTTAAGAAAAAAACAGGCATTTGTTTATTACAGCTATCCTTCAAAATATATTTTAACACTCATATTCTGGCTGCAGTTGCTGTTTGCTCTACCATATGTATATGGTGATTTCCAGGTTTAGCAAAACCCCTGATAAGCTGCTCCAGGTGGAAATTCATCCTACATCTTTAAGTCGTCATTGCTCAACTAACAATTTATACCCAAGTTTGGTAGCAGTCCATATGAATGACAACGATTCCATGACATTTGATAGAATCTAAGGGAAACTTTGTAACTTTATTATGAATCCTAAATTATGACGAATACTGTTACAAAATATAAGCTTAATTTTCATCTCAGTTCTTTTTCTTTTGATTAAACAACTGACTTTGTGTCAAACAAAACAAAAATAAAAAGTATTTTCCATATGAAATGTTGATATATTATTGCTTGTTATTCTTAACATGCTTCCATAAGAACTAATATCTTCTCTACATTGGTTCCAGATTTTTTAATGTTTTTTGTGCTACTGATGCTCAAGCAATTTCATCCTGATCATGTATAAGGAGTCCCTATAAGGCAATAAGGCAACATTAGTAGCGTTGTCGCCTCACAGTAAGATGCTGTCCGGTTCGATTCTCAGCTAAAGCATCTTCTGCGTGGAGTCATGTGTGAATGGGTGTACCTTTGTTGAAGGTTGTGCATCAGGGCTGGTAACTCGGCACGTAAAAATCAACTACCAATCATTAGCGGACCGGAGTTCCTCTGTGGTGACCCCTAACGGGGAAAAGCCGAAAGACACAACAACAACAACACAACAACTCATCAAGAACATATGATGTGATGTATCAATGGCTTCCATTCCACATGAAGCAGAATTTGCTAAAGTGAGCTTAATACACATCAGGAGTTAGGAACAGTATCTTGATAATGGGTAGTCAACCATATACCCCTATGTGTGAAGCACCCCTTTACTTACATATATATATATATATATATATATATATATATATATATATATATATATGTGTTCACTTTGGAATCTTGAAATACTGAAATTTCGAATTTCAGTATCTCAAGACCAAATTGTCGAATCTGTAGTTGCGCGAAACTGCAGAATATCGAACCTGCGGTACTGATGGCATGTTAGGTAAGTGTTATGTTTTTTTAAGGGTTTTGGGGAGGGTTTGTGTGTTTGTGAGTGTGTTGGGGAGTTTTAGGTGTGGGTTAGGGTAGGTAGGTAAGAGTGTGAGTGTGTCATTGTTGAGAGTGATGGTGTTTGTATGTATGTGATGTGTGTTTGGGCAACGGGGGGTGTAGAATGTCTGGTGGTGGGTTTTCTGTCTTTTGGTGTTTAGTGCAACCTTAGAGTTAGTATATATAAGTAGTGGGGGGTGGGGGCACAGCTCCCCACATGGTGGGGGGTGCAGGGGGGCTTTCCCCTGCTTATAGGAAGGGTAGGTGTGTGTGTTTGTTTTGTTGTGTTCATGTGTGTTGTTTTGCTTTGTTGTAGTGTTGGGAGGTAGGTGTATTTGTGTTTGTATGTGTGGTGTAGTGTTTTGTTGACGTTTGCGGTTTTGAATTTCGCAGTTTTGGTTTTCGGGTTTGTGTGTTTTTGGCTTTATAGTCTTGAGCTACTGAAATTCGATATTTCAGTATTTCGAGATTATAAAGTGAATCCATATATATCAGTTTTGAGGGTGTACCACTATAAAGAAGAGGGAATATTAAGTAATTCCTCTTACCTGAAGTCATGGCTGATCTTAAGTGAATTGGCACCCTAGGCAAAATGGCTCTATAGTGCCCCCCCCCCCCCCCGTTGATCAATCCATTCAAAATGCACTCTGATAATGGAGGAGGAAGCAACTGTATTAAGTCATGAGGGTTTTAGATGCTCTGAAGTGCATTTTCAATTTTTTAAACAACCTTTTTCATTTATTGATTGCCTGAACAAAAAACATGATCAAAGAAAGAAATTTAGTCTTACTCTTTAACCTTGTTTTTTCTTGCATCCTTTCAGCACATTCTGTGTAACCAAGACTACAGAGTAATAAACTGCAGTGGAAATAACTGTATTACTCCAGAGGCCTGGGGGCAACTAGACCCCCAGAAGCCATGTGAGTTCCAGATATTTTGAAGTGCATTTTAGAGTTATTGAAACAACTTTTTCATCCAATGGTTGCCTGAACAAAAATCATAACCAAAAAAGAAATGTAGTCATTCTTTGTAACTTTGTTTTTTCCTGCTTCCTTTCAGTGCATTCTAACTGACCAAGACTTTCCTGTAATAACTACTAATTATAGATTTTCTGAAGTGTATCTTAGAACTTTTTTCTTTCCTTTTTATCCAGGGATGGCCTGAATGAAAATCATGAGTACAGGAAATAAATGCAATCCTACTTTTTTTTTATTTCTAGGAAGAAATAAGTTGTACCCAAGTTTTAATGCTCAAAGCTAACTAAACACCAGTTTGCAATAAAGTAAGGTAACAAATGCTTGTGAGGATGCAAATATCATATCTGGGAATAGTACTTGCACCATACCCCCACAGCTCAGAACAGGTAATCATTTTCTTTGTATCCTACATGGGGTTAAATTGAGATATGCATTTTAAAGTAGAAATGCCCAGTCAAATTTAACCTGCTGATTAAGTATGACTGGGACCATTTCTCCCCGTCCCAAAACATACTCATCTCTTGTTTACCCTTCTGATGTCAGACTTAGAAAAAACTGACTTGAACATAATATATCTGCTGTTGACATACATAAACAACATGCTTACTCTCCCTAAAAGATAGCCACCTGTGCATCAGATGCTCAATTGTGAAGAAAATTAAAGAAAAAGATTGCTATAATGTTTCCAACTGATTACTTCTAGAGACAGCACAGTTCTATGCAAGCTATAGTGACCCTCCATGCACTCCTTTAAAGTTCAAATACAAAGTAAAAAACCTGTACGCTATGCCAAAGTCCCGATGAGCTTCAAAGCACAAACAACTCCAAATAAAAAGCAACAGGACACTGCTGTGTTGATAAAATGTAGATAAAATCTAATCCAACATAGACAGATAAAACACCAGGTAAGCGCTTTCGGGTTACACCCTTCATCAGACAAAGATACATTCTTCAAACAACATTTTTAAAAGATAAGACAACCAATAGCATCTAGTGAAAAAAACGCCTATTTTGGAGGGTGGGTTTAACTGGAATGACATCATTTAATCCTGGTATCCTGTGTGCCATAAACTCTATGATCCATCTTGATTCAGCCAAAGCTGTCTGATGTTTTACATCACCCCCCCTACTGTTTGGTTTGATGTTAACAATAGCCCTATATTTGAAGCTATGTGTAGGGTTGCCACTGATATGCCTATATAAGGCATTACTCGGGTCACTATTCCTGTAAATGAACAAAATGCAACGTTTACAATGGCAATCCTTCCATTTGGAAGCATGTCTCGAATATGGCATAGTGCCTAGGGGCATGAGGATACTCTGCATGCCAGCCCAGGGAGATCGATATCCGGATCTACTAGCGAGGTGGCAAACACTGAATATCAACACTAGTTTCCAATACATGAACATTTTGAATGAGTTTTTTGCCCCTGAATTAGAAGGGCTGAAGTTAGAAGTTCAGCAGCTACAAAGCAAATTAGACTCTGAGTTCACTGACTCCAAGTATGTGCAGAGACTGGCAGCGCTGCATGAATCTTTTCATAGCAACACTGAGAAGCTGCGCAATACAAAGTTAAGTAAAATTAAAAGAGATTTTGAAGATTTCTCCAATGGGAATATCTTCGTTTGGCCAAGGCATAATCAGGCACCAACGGACACTAACAAACGGATACCAAGGAAGTCAGTAACGCATCCTGTTGCTGGGGTGTGTGACTATGATCTACGTGGAAAAAGCGTGACTAACTTTGCAGGAAACACTACAGAATTGCTTCCGCTCGCATTAGATGCACAGAATGTGAGTAGTGATGAGGGAAACAGTGGCAATGGCCAGGCTACACATGGATTAAATGTTGTGTCGGAAGGAAGTACAATGACTGTCCATGATGTATCTGCAAGCTCCGCTTTGATAGAGAGTACTAGTTCCGATGAGGTGACCTTATTACCAACGGCTTCCACAACTACAAACTCCATGGTCAATGAAAGTACTGTATATGCCTCTGGAGCACGACCGAAGGTAGCCCAAGTGCATGAAGGTTTTTTGGACAGGCTACCAGCTGCAGTAAGGAAGAAAGGAGTATGGAAGAGATCTTTAAGCGACGACAGGGACATGGACAAAAGAAGAAAGATTCTCTATTGACTACTCATGTCAGTACTGGTATTGTTTACAACTTATCTTCTTATACGCTAAATAGAGATGAATTGACAGTACTGAACAAAGGCTTTACCTTTGTACCCAGTAAGGTTTGTTCTTACAATGAAATTATTATGGACTTGATGCTGTTTTGTCGCAATGTCATGTTGAAGGTAATGTTTGGTAATACTGAAAATAATGTTGCTTTTCCTAAAAACCAAGTAACTTTGTGCCACCTTTTACACCCACACTGAATCTTTTTATGAATGGCTGTGAGAGGGATTTAATTAAATACTTTTCAGATGGTAATTTTACCAGATATTACAATCTAACTATACCACAGAAAATGGCTTTACAATGTTTGATGAACAACAAAGACCTAACTATTAAAGGGGCTGACAAGGGAGGTGCAGTGGTGGTTTTAGACACTGCATGGTATAATGAGAAAGTAAAAAACATGTTAACAGATGATACTTATTTGGAGATTAATCCCCTAGGTGTTAGACTGGTCATTGATAAGGTGCACCAGCGTTTAGGGTCTTTATTGTATGATATGAGGATCACACCTGATACACATGAGTTTTTACGGGTGGACAAACCAGTCACACCAGTATTCAAGGCTTTGCCTAAAATACACAAATCCCTAAGTAACCCACCCCTGCGACCTATAGTGTCTGGCAGGGGTTGGGTTACTGAGAACATATCGATATGGTTGGAAGCCACTCTTAAACCATATATGGAACGGATAGATAACATACTAGTGGATACAGGACACTTCCTGAGGATACTGGGGGGTATAGTTAGACCCAATGGAATGGATGGACTGTTAATGATTACATTAGATGTTAACAGTTTATTCACTGTCATCTCGAATGATTATGGCACAACAGCAGTGGGTGAGCTTCTTGCAAAGCAAGATGTGGATTCATATAAAATTGAGTTAGTGAAGGATTTGCTGACACTTGTCTTGGAAAATAATGTGTTTATAGGAGCAGGTTCGATATACAGACAAGCACAGGGGGTAGCCATGGGCACCCCCTGTGCTAACACCTACGCCAATCTGGTTCTCTCCAACTGGGAATCCTCTACAATTCTGAATAACGAAGTATGGAAGGGCTACATAAGTATGTATGCCCGTTTTGTGGACGATATTTTTATTTTATGTTTTGGAGATTGCAATTTATTTGACCGCTTTCTTTCTTACATCCACTCCACTACCACATTCTTGAAATTTACTACCACAACATCCTACACTCATATAGAGTTTTTGGATGTTTGTGTAGAACAGACGCAGGAAGGTTTTATTTCTAGTTTGTATAGGAAAGAGTGTTGGCAAAACACTTTGCTGTCCTACGATAGCATGCACCCCCGACATATTTTTCCAAATATTGTAAAGGGGCAGGTCAGTCGTATATCCAGGGTGAGTGCTATGGATACACAATTTGATGAAGAGTTGGATAAATTAGACAAATGTTTTAAGGATAGAGGCTACAATGAAAGACTGGTACATCGTGCTATTGATGATAGTGTTAAATTAAGACGGACTAGATATAAGCCCTGGTTAAAGAGAACATATGGAGGGGAATCGTCAAATGATAACAATGCATGCGTGCAAATGGGTCCCAAACTGAGTTTCACATATGGTAGCAACATAAAAGACATTAATAGGATTGTACAAAACAATTGGAATATTTTAACCAGCGATATTGGACTAAGGGAGATTGTTGACAATAGTCCTAGATTCCGATATAGGAGAAATAGGAATCTTAAAGATCTATTGTGTAAGGAGAAGATGAGTGGTCAAGGTGGATCTCTGAAGTTTACTGCAGGAACACTTCCCTGTGGGATATGCAAGGCCTGTAGTCATATCAATAAAGAAACCACATTTATACATCCAGTAACTGAGAAGGTGTTTAATTTAAAAGGGAGGGCCACATGTAGGACCATGAACATAGTGTACTTAGCCGAATGTGTTGAATGTCCTTGTTTTTATGTTGGAATGACCAACAATATGTTTAAGGTTAGAATCTTGCAGCACTTGAGCAGCGTCAGGAATAGTGACCCGAGTAATGCCTTATATAGGCATATCAGTGGCAACCCTACACATAGCTTCAAATTTAGGGCTATTGTTAACATCAAACCAAACAGTAGGGGGGTGATGTAAAACATCAGACAGCTTTGGCTGAATCAAGATGGATCATAGAGTTTATGGCACACAGGATACCAGGATTAAATGATGTCATTCCAGTTAAACCCACCCTCCAAAATAGGCGGGTTTTTCACTAGATGCTATTGGTTGTCTTATCTTTTAAAAATGTTGTTTGAAGAATGTATCTTTGTCTGATGAAGGGTGTAACCCGAAAGCGCTTACCTGGTGTTTTATCTGTTTATGTTGGATTAAATTTTATCTACATTTTATCAACACAGCAGTGTCCTGTTGCTTTTTATTTGGACTCCTTTAAAGTTTGTGAGGAAAATTAGAGTAAATGACCACACTGTCCCTAGCCTAACCAAGATATAGTAACCTCTGAGGTTTAAGGGGAATAATAAAGAAATAATGACATTGTCTCCAGTCCCCAACACAGGTACAGTGACCTTCTGTGCACACCTATGAACAGAGCTAGTTTAAAACTAGGTGGGATTCAAGACCGAGACAATTACTAAGCCCATGTGAAAAATCTAGTTGTACAGCCTTGGTGTGTGGGAGCCACCAGACCCCAGAAATTATGATGGTATGGGTATTCTGTAATGTATTTATCCTCCTTTTTTTTTGGAGAGATGACTGTTAAACTCAGCATATGACAACAGGGTCAGTTATTTTCATCTGAGCAAATCTCACCAAGCAGTTGTAACCACTTCTGTGTATAATTCAAAGGATGACCATGCAATGCATTTCACCTTTGTTCCACAGTTGCCACACATTAAAATATTGGAGGTTGCTGTAAATAATCACATTAGTCTTGCAAAGCCAAAATAAACAAACAACAGAAGGCAGCTAGTCATTTTCCTCCACAGAAAACAGCAACAGCAATTATGCCTATTGTCTGTGTATACTAGATGTCCAGTTAAGTATTCCATATTACTTATCGCAAATGTACACTAGTCCTGCAAAACCATGTTTAAATTGAACAAATATTAGGGTCAGTTATTTCATCCAGCCAAGCCCAACCCCCACCCAGCTGTTATAACCATAACATCTGATGGCTATGAAATATTACTTAATCTCCGCCACAGTCCATAGAAACAAGTTGCCACACCTTAAAGTATTCCAGATTGCTCCACATAAACCACAAAGCCATAGAAATGTCAAAAATATCTGGTTGATCATCAACAGTGTTATTGTAAAAAAAAAAAAAAGAATTAACACTTATCCCACCTAAATTTAGATTTATTTCATAGATTAGTACTAGGCTACCTGCCCTTTCAGGCCATTTTAAGCCTAACCAGTTACCTCATGTGAGAATCAAACCCTGCACCTTGTGTCTGTAAGGTAAACACCTTAACCATTAGGCAAATCTCCCACCCTGTGCTAGTCTCTCTCAAATATCAACAGTCCTCCAAGGCTCAACACAAATCCAAAACATATGGTCTGATGTTGTCCAGTTTCATCACGTACAATAGATGGATCTTGGATCTGGTCTCAGCACTTCCAAATGGAAGGAACTGGTACTCTGACTCCATCCCTTACCCACAATTCCCTGCTGTCCTCCATCTAGCTTCAGATCTCATTTGCTCCCATTGAGGATGCAGGTGAATCTCAGGACTGTGTCCTATTTCAAAACTTCGACAATAATTAGAATTTTATTCTGCCTTTCTATTCCCCCACCCTATAGTTGGATATTATAGATAATACAACAGTTTCTAGTTAGCATTTGGTCAGTAGGACCTCATTACACTTCGTTTTTTTCCTGCTTTTGTAGTTTAGTCTCCTTCTTCATACTTTTTTGATATATTTGCATTTATATTTATATACAGTGTTTGTAGTAGCTCCTGTTTTAATTGCTCTTTCTATTGATAAAGTAATTTAGCTTACTTCTTAGAATGCCAGAAAAAAAAATTTAAGAAATGTGCCCAGTGTGGATACCAAATCCCCCCCCCAAGATCCGCACCAGTTATGTGTTTATTGCCTGCGGGTAGTCCATTTGGAGTACAATATTTGCAAATCCTTCGGATCCAAGGCACTCCAAATTCATCACAATAAGCTAATTCTGAAAGGACTTTTGCCCAGGCAGTCAGCTAACGTCAGCCCTTCTCCTTCTAAGTCTTCTGAAAAAACAAAGAAAAGGATAGGCAGAAATTAAAAGAGTTGAGTCAGGCTCCAGAAAAGATTGAATAATCTAGTAGAAAGTGGTCTCTAGATCCAGCAGTCTCCTCAGGTCTGGCAGCCAAACTAAGTAAGTCATCTGATCAGATAGTTCCTCAGATCCCACCAATGAGCCTTTAACCACAAGAGAAGTCTCAGACAATAACAGTACCCCAGATCTGGACACCTTCTCTGGCTCTGAGATTTTCTTTGGAGCTGATCAACCCTTGGCTTCATTTGCCAGTTTTAAGGGAACCTAGATATTTCAGATTTTCTACAGTAGCCTTATCAAGTTCAGCCCGTTCAATCACAAGTCTTTTGGAAGCAGGCATCAGCAGGATGATAAGGAGGTTTCTGGTACAGCAGATACAGTTCGGGGGTCATCCCAGGTCTGTATCTCTAGTCAGATCTGAGAACAGTTTCTACTACCCTCCCATCTTAGATTCCATTGCCGACTGCCAAGTCGAGTCAATGGCCCTTAGATCCGGTCACCCCTGGAGTGATACCTTCAGATCTGAAACCAACCCCTAGTAATTTCAACTCTGTCTGTACCCTTGTTTCTCTTGACTTCAGACAGAAATGAGACCTGGAGCCAAAGTGTTGACTTTGAGTTCCTGGAAGAGAGGTTGACCTCTGGACCTTCAGATCTGTCCCTTCCTTTAGGTGCCTCAGTGTTCGACAGCTTGGCTCTGCCATTAGCCTCTGGATCAGCAGGTGCCTGGAGGACATTTTCGACTACCTTATGTTGAGAGGCTCTCTCAGGTCCCATTTCAGTTTCAACATTCAAGGCAGTAGAACAGGCTCTTTCAGCTAGAGAGAGGCTCACACCATCTAGACCAGACCCATCCCAACCTCCGATTTTATCTGAGTCTGTCTCTCTCTCTCCCTCCCTCATCCAGGTTGATTAGGATAGTCAGCATCAGCAGCTTCAGGAGACATACTCAGCCTAAGTTCCCAGTCCAATTTTTCCTGTGGTTGATGTTTCCCAAATACAGGTCCCTCAGAAAAGGACATGTAAGTGAAAGCACATCAATTCTTCTCCTAAATTGGTCACAGAAGACATAGACTTCAATGATGGAAAAGGGTCCCCACAATCTTTCCTTGATGACAACAGTTTTGGTGACTTAATCGAATTGATGAAGCAGAAGGGAGGTTGGTCCTCAGATAGCCCTTCTCCAGAGGAGTCTGTGTTCCTCAAGGCCTTTGAGTCTGCCCTGTCTAACTCTTGGGTGGTCCCTCCTTTAGATCCCCTACTAGTTGTCATAACACAATCAGTATGGAAAGAATCTGACTCCATGGAGCCTATCCACAAGAAACCAGACAGGATCCTGTCAGCCCCCAAGGACAAGCAGCACTGGAGTAAGGGCTCTTTGGTAGATGCCATGGTCATTGTGGGAGCCACTAAAAAGGAACTCTATGAAGAGAATCCCTCTGTATGCTCTCCTAATTGAGAGTCCAAGGCCTTTGGCAGATTTAGGAAATGGACTTATGCTTCAGTGAAATTTTCAGTCAGAGCACTGAACAATTTGGCACATGTAATTAGTTTCCTGAGGGATTTGACAACAATTTTGGCCAACTCCCTCTCAGGTATTCTTCCCGTGGATGCCCACAAGAAAGTGGAATCCCAGCTGGCTACCTTGAATTTTACGATAACTGTCTCTATGCGATTATTAGCCAAAGCAGCCAGTGGAGCCACCAGAGGAGCAGCAGGCACTGGCATTGCCTTTTGCTGTCATGCCTGGATGTGGTTATGTGATTTTGTAGAGGGCTTCAAGATGTCCTTCATCAATGCCCCCTTTGACAGGCCCACACTCTTTGCACCAAAGTGAAAAAGATGTGGTTTAGAAACTCGCATGGATCGAGCCAAGACACTTCCTCAGCCAAACCCTCTCGAGGCAGAGGAAGGAATGGTTTCAATGAACATCATCCCAGGGGCAGATGTGGTCTGCAAAATTAAGGTTTTCAAGGTCTGTTCTTGGAGAAACTCTTCCAGCAGTCCTTAGTGGTTGCCTGACTGTTGCTCTCTGGAGGTGCTTATCCTTGCACCTTCCAAACTGATAGGCCATCTCCTCAGACAAATGGATGCGAAAGATAATTTCCAGAGGATACACAATTCCTTGTTTGCAAAATCCCTTAAAGAGAATAAGGATTCCCCAAGTGCAACCTCAGCAGCTGGAATCCGCATCAGTGGAAGTACTACTCCAGATGAGTTTGGATCCAATGTCTACTCAAGGGTCTTTTTAGTGTCAAAGAAAAATGGGGACCTAAGGCCCACTTTGAATCTCAGTCATCTAAATCAGTTTGTAAGAAAGACAAAATTCCATATGGTCATGGTTCAGTCCATTCTCCTGCTACTGGAAAAGGATGCATGGACGTGCTCAGTAGATCTCCAGGATGCTTACTGTCACATAAAGATAAACAAGCATTCCAGGAGAGTTCTCTATTTCAGGCTTGGAGCCAATTACTTCCATTTCACAGCTCTGCCATTTGGTTTTTCCACAGTCCTGCAGATATTTACCAAATGTATGGCAGTAGTTTCAGCCTACCTCAGGCTGCAGGGTTATCAGGCGTTCTCTTACCTGGATGACTGACTCATCACTGCACTAACCAGGGATCTGTTGGTTCACCGAAGGGACTTCCTACCACAGTTGCTTCACCAGTTAGGCATCACATTAAATCTAGACAAAAGTCACTTGCATCCTGCCCAGTCCATCGAGTCTGTCAGATGTCACCTAAATTCATTGGACAACTTGCTGCTTTAACTCTTCAGTGAGCTCTTACTCTTTGTCAAATGGACAAATGGGTAATATACCTTACCCGCCCTCCAGCACATCTCATATTATAGCTGCTAGGTTTCACGGCCTCCACAATAACCCTGATTGCATGAGCTCATTTTTAAATGTGGATCATCCAGTAGACAGTAGCAGTGCAATGGTCACAATATTATCATTCCATGAAGACACCGGTAAGGCTAACCCCTATCTGCATACAGCACATTCAGTGGTGGATCTCTTCTCCTCAGGTCCTCCAAGGTTGCCACTTTTCTGTCCCTTCAACCAGCAGCAGTTGTCACCATGGACGCTTCCCTTTTAGATTGGAGGGGCATTACAAAGGGAAAACCATTCAAGGTGCATGCACTTCATCTGAGGCCAATACACACATCAGTGTTCTGAAGATTAGGGCTGTGCATTATACATTTCGGGCCTTCTAGAGCTCTCTACCAGAAGGTGTGATAGCAATTCAGACAGACCACATGTCATTGGTCTTGTACATAGACAAATAGGGAGGAACTTGATCTAATCCTCTCTGTCAGGAAGATATGAGGGTTTGGCAATGGGTAATGCCTTCTCACAGTTTTCTGGTAGCAATTCACATTCCCGAGAGGTCCAGTGTATTAGTGAACAGGTTGAGCCAGAATATTTATCTCCCACGAGTGTTCCCTCAATCACATGATGGCAAATGACCTGTTTCACCTATGGGGCCAACCTTGCTGAGACTTATTTGCCTCTCATCTGAATTACAAATGCAACACTTATTTTGCCATAGACCCTCCACAGGGTCAGTCACCAAGGGACACGCTTCATCACAATTGGTGCTAGGGTCTACTTTATGCCTTCCCTCCTTTTCCACTAATTTCAAATTTCATCCAGAAAATAAAGTAGTGCAAAGCAAGGGTAATCCTCATCACACCCATTTGGCCCCATCAGGTTCACTTTCCTTCTCTGTGGCCTCATCTACTTTGTCCACCAAGGATGTTAGCCCACAGGCCAGATCTTTTCTCTCATCTGTACTGACATCCTCTGCTGGACCTTCACATGATCAAACTAACCGCATGATTTTTCCATTTCTAATGATGGGCAGAGATGACAGATATTCAAAACAGTTTGTCCACATTCTACCAGCTTCACAAAAGTCTTGTCCAAGGAAAGTAGATTTAAGTAATTGGAAAAGGTTCTGTATCTGGGTCTCCAAAAAACAGACAGATCCCTTTTCAGCTACCCTCCCAGTTATTCTAGACTTCTTATCAGAGCTTTTTCATAACAGCTGTAGTTTTCCTGTGGTTCCTATTAGATGACCGAAGATGCATTCTATCGAATGCATCTTGGTCGAACTTAAAACAACGAAAAGGCAAAATAGCGAAGTGGCTTTTAAGCAAATTTTTTTCCAGGGAAAGAATTTGCTTGGCCACTTCTGTTACTTTGCCGTTTTTGGCACTGTAGGGCGATCTCAGAGTTGGTATATTTAAGTAGGTGGGGTGGGGCGAAGCCCCCACTTTATGTATTGTTTCAGTTTTTTCTTTCTTTCTTCTTTTTTTTTTGTTTTTTTTTTTGGAACATCGATTCTTTTCCCTTGGAAAAAAATCACTGTTCTGAGCTTTCGAGATTGTAAGCTTTTGCTTACATGGGGTCGATTATTCATCTTTCGCTTTTTTAAGCATTCAATGATATATATAGACCCGTTTTCCTGCCATCAAGGTTGAACTAGCAGCAATTTCAGATTTTCATACTGGTCAAAAGCAAATAACCATTGCTGCTGTAAAGGCTTCTAAGGCCTTTTTTTAAGAGGTACCTTTCTCCTTAGGCCTCCAGTCCATAACCCAGCCCCTCTGTGGGACATCCCTGAAATGCTCCAGGCTTTGATTCAATCTCAGTTTAAACCAGCTTCCACAGTGCAATTAAAATTTTTGTCATGGAAGATGTTATTTTTAGTGGCAGTCACATCTGCAAGTGAATGTCTGAATTAGAATCACTGTCCTGCAAACCTTCTTACTTAATTTTTCATCAGGGCAGGGCTTCTCTGAGGCCAAATCCTTCCTAAGGTGACATCCAAATCTAACTTAAGCCAATCTGTCAATCTACCAGTATTTTTTTCCAAACTATTCCAACAAAGGTAAACATCTTCTCCATTTGTTAGATGTTCACAGGCAGTTGAAATTTTATCTTCATCGCACAAAAGGTTTCAGAAAATCAGATAATCTTTTTATGTCCTTCTCAAAAGTCAAAATGGGAAGAAACATATACAAGGTTATGCTTTCTAAATGGCTAGCAGATTGCATTTCTTATGTCCATAATAAATGGAATATTCTGTTAGCCAAGAAACCCACTACTCATTCCACTAGATCCTTATTGGCATCAATAGCCTTTCAGAAGAGTCTGCCTATTGACAAGATATATGCAGCTACAATATAGTCTACAGTTCACACCTTTGTATCACATAAATCGGATGTACAATCCAGATCCCATTCATCTTTTGGCACCAACTTGCCCAACATTTCCTGGAATTCATTAATTCCAATGCCCTGGACCATCTTGTTCTTACCCCCACTAGAGGTAGCAACATCCTTGACCTGGTCATTACTAACATGGGCAACCATTGCTCTACACCAATAGTCAAGTCTTCCCTGGTTAGATCAGACCACAAATTAATCGCCTTGGAAATCCACCCCCTCCCCCGTAAAAGTAACCACCATGAAAAACTTCCCCAAAGCTAACTTTGGGCTCCTAAAAACAGAGGTGGCTAACTTCATGGCACCCATGCAAATGGAAATCATTTGCATGACTGCCGAATCTTACACCAGTGCACTGTATGAACACGTACACAAATGCAAGATGCTCTCCTCCAAAAAAGGAAGTCAAACTGATGGTCCCATGCCATAAACAAACTCTACAACAGAAGGAGGAAATTGATGCGGAATAAGGGGAAGTCTCAAGACTGGACAAACTTCCTTATCAGCCTCAACAAAAAGTTGAGATCCCTCATCACATCCTCTAAAGCTAGCTATGAAAACAGAATTGCAGCAGATAGTAAAGAAAACCACAAGGTCTTCTATAGTTATGTAAAGAATCTCCACGGCAATACCAAGATTTGCTCTGAGCCACTGCACAATGGTACCTCCTATACCAAGCCAACAGATATTGCCAATATACTGGCCAACAGATTCAGTGCCAACTTTACCCCCCCCCCCCAAAGGACCAGTCACAATACCAGTAGATTGCCAGGCGCCCAGTATTACTGCTGCACAGGTTAAAAGAGCACTGTCCAAGGCCAAGAATACAGTTTCTATGGGACCTGACAATATCCCTGGCAGTGTTCTACATGAACTACAGAGTGAACTGGCACCTCCCCTGTGTACCCTGTTCAATCACAGCCTCACTTCAGGTTTTGTCCCTGCTGAATGGTGCACTGCTACAGTCATCCCTCTCCACAAAGGAGGAGTGACTACAGACCCTGGGAACTTTTGCCCCATTGGCCTGACGAGTCTGATATGCAAAGCTATGGAACGCATCATCGTGGACCTAATAAACAAGAATATAGGGAATCTCCAAATTCTGGACCCCACACAGTTTGGTTTTGTGAAGTGTAGATCATGCCTGCTTAACTTGGTCAACTTCTTTGAGTCAGTCACCAGAGCTATGGATGACGGCAAGGTGGTTCATACAGCCTATCTTGATCTGGCTAAGGCCTTTGATACCATTCCCCACTCAGGAATCATAGAAAAACTCACTAAGCTAGGCATCAACCCCTATATCACTAGGTGGGTTGCAAACTGGCTCACAGGTAGAACCCACAGTGTGAAAGTAGCTGACTCCAAGTCAGACTGCCGACCAGTCATGAGAGGGTTCAGTCCTGGGTCCTCTCCTGTTTGGTATCTACTTCTCTGAAGTCCAGGCCAACACGAAGGGACACTGGCTGACAAAGTTCGCAGATGATTGCAAGTTGGGAGCTATTATTAACTCCCCAAGTGATGCTGACATCCTACAGAAAGGCCTCACTAAGACCAACGACTGGTGCCAGAACCATGGCCTTAAGCTCAATGCCAAAAAATGTGTCGTCATCCTCTTTGGGAAAGACCCGGTTCCCATGAATTACCACGTCGATGGTAGTCCACTGAACATAGAAGGCATTATAAGAGATCTGGGAACACAGGTTGACAGCAACCTCTCTTTTGACCACCACATTGCCACTGTGATCAGAAAGTTCTTCTATGTGGCACATCTCATTACTAAGGGTTCTGCATCCAAGAAGAAAGAGGTCATTGTCTCTCTCTACACTTCCCTCATTAGGCCAGTCATTGAGTACAATGCCCCATTTGGCATGTACCTCACTAAACAGCTGCAACAGCTGGAGAGGCCGCAAAAGTACGTCACAAAGAGGATCCTAGGCCTTAAGCATTTGTCCTATATGGACAGAGTAAAAAAACTCCAACTATTCTCTGTCTCATATCGCCTACTTAGAGGTGATCTCTGCTTGACTTACAAAGCCATTTCTGACCCAGCTCTGTTAGGAATGCTACATCTAAAGAAATCCCGATCCCTCCACACCACACACTCCAGAGACCTCAACCTCATTACCACAATCAACAGAAAATGCTCGAGGGACAGGTTCATAACCCAGAGACTGCCCATGCTATGGAACAGACTTCCCATACATGTCAAGCAGAGCACCTCACTGGCGCTCTTCAAGAGAAATCTTTATGAGTGGATGGGAAATAGAAAATTCACCCCAGGGATCACTCCGGTGGCTTTACTTGACAGAAGCACTGGGAACTAAGGTTGGATGGCACGATGGCAGGGTAATCCTATGGGCTAGACTTGTAAAGGCCCCATGGCCATTAGCCTAGTACACATCTATGAACCATGGTGCTGAGGAATGTACTTTCGTGAGACCACCCAGGAAAAAGTGAGCTTGGGATTCTGTCCCATCTGTTGAACACAATGAAATTGGACAACATCACATTCAAAACTTATGTACTTACCATAATGATAGGTCCTTGTTGTCCATATTTCTTCTAGTTCAACATCCCACCCCCATTCCCCCTTCCAAATTTTCTGGGCACCTTATAAGAGTTTTTTTCTTATAGTTTTTCCCTTAAAGATGTTTGCATTGTCAGCTTATGTCTATAATAATGGTAGTCAGCAAACCTGATCTGAAACTAGAAGGAGGACAACAGGGCATTATGGGTACAGTGTGGAGTTAGAGTTCAGGTTCCAAGACCCATCTGTTGAACTAGATGAAATATGAACAACACGGCTCTATCATTACAGAAAGTTATCGCTTTCATTTATATAAGTATCTGGTTAATCCTTGACTGCACTCCATTCCTTGATCTCTGCCTAGATATCCATTTACTTAAATAACAATAAAAAGGAAAAAAAAAAAAAAAGAAGAAAAAAGGAAACTCCCCTCCAGCACCTTCACACTTATGCTTCTACTTTTGAACATTGCATGATCGCTTCTTTTTTCCATTAACCTTGCAACATTTAAACAACATATCATGTTGCAAGTGCATTTTCTTTAGTAGGCATTTTATTTATTTATTTTTAGAAAAAATAAATATCGCTGTAAAATAAAGCAATCAATAAATAAGGAATTGATGCCCATATAAAACTCCAACAACTCGGCACCCAAGGATGTTGCTTAGTTCATCTATGCATAACGCAGGCCCTGCCTGCTGAAATAGTGTGATCACAGTGCTATTACATACATACACACACACACACACACACACATTATATATATATATATATATATATATATATATATATATATATATATATAGATTCACTTCTGAATCTTGAATTTCTGAAACATCGAATTTCATATGATCGAGACCATATGATCAATGTTTCAGAATCTCGACATTCCGAAATAAATCCAACAACAAAAAAAACTTTCTTAACGTTTCTGCAGGGAGGCAAGCCCCCCCCTGCAACCCCCTGCTAGTTAAATATACCAACTCTGAGATCACACTACAGCGAGGAAAAGGGAAATCTCACATTCCGCGCTGTATGCAGATCTCTGTTTAGAATTTCGAAGTTCTAAAACTTGGATCATATGGTCTTGACCATATGAAATTCGAAGTTTTAGGATTTCGAGATTCCAAAGGGAAAATATATATATATATATATATATATATATATATATATATATATATATGGGTGTACTTTCCTACAACAAAATTCACTTTTTTGAAATAGGAAAGTGCATCCCCACTTAAGCGAAAGTGCACTTTAATGAAAGTGCAGTTTCGCTTAAGCTCACTAGACCGAACCTACCTTACCATAATGGAGGACATTGAAAAATGGGCTATGTCCTCCACTGTGGTGCGATAGTCACGGACCTTAGGGTTAGGGCACGGGTCAAGGTAAGGAGATAGACCTACTAACTATCCCCTTACCCTAACCTGTGCCCTAACCCTGAGGTCCGTGACTATCACACCACAGTGAAGGACATAGCCCGATTTGGAATGTCTTCCACTGTGGTGCGATAATCACGGTCCTTAGGGTTAGGGCACGGGTCAAGATAAGGGGATAGCCCTACTAACTATCCCCTTACCCTAACCCGTGCCCTACCCCTGAGGTCCGTGACTGCTAGCCTGTTCAGTGTAGCGGGCTCGCGAGAGTGCACTTTTGTGAAAGTGCACTTTCGCGTTAGTGTGGGTGTACTTTTGAAGTTCAAAGTAGTCAACTTTCGTTCTTCAAAAGTGCACCTATATATATATATATATATATATATATATATATATTTATATATATATATGGATTCCCTTCACAAACTTGAAGTTTCAAAACTTCGAACTTTAAATGGTTAAGACCATAAGATCAAAGTTTTGAAATGTAAACGTTTTGAATGGAGATCGCCATACAGCACAGAATGGGAAATGTACCATTTTCCTCACTGTTGTGCAATCACGGAGTTGGTATATTTATTTAGTAGGGGGTGCCCTCTTGCAAAAAAAATTAAAACATTTTTTTTTGTGGTTTTTATTTTTTTTTATTACAATTTCAAAGTTTCAAAACTTCAATCTTATGGTCTCCACCACTTGCAGTTTGAAGTTTTGAAACTTTGTGCTTGTCAGGTATATCCATATGTATATATATATATATATATATATATATATATATATATATATATATATGTGTGTGTGTGTGTGTGTACATATATATATATATATATATATGTATATATATATATATATATATATATATATATTGTGTGTGTGTGTGTGTGTGTACACACACACACACACACACACACACACATATATATAGATACACACACACACACACACACACACACACACACACACACACGTCTGTTGTACAAGCCTGTGGAGCTTTCCTACTGCAAAATTATTGTTTATGTTTCCTGATACTTCTAATTTAACTGATTCACTAAAATATTATTCAGTAAATTTATTAGCTTAAATTCCATTTTGAATAAACAGGATACATTGACATGTCATGCTTTCCAGGAATATTGGTAAGCCAGTCTTTTCATTCAAATGGCACACAATTTCTGCCGTGTAGCTGTAGATTCTGTGTGCAGTTATAAGTTCTTGTGATGATAAAATTGTTCCATTTTATTTAATACATAAAGTGGCCTGCATATGCTCAGCCTGTCCCCACCCCCAAGACATCACCAAAATGTTAGGGTTTTGGGTGGCAGTGGCATACTTGGCAAAAGAAGGTTCCATTAAACCACAGTGCGGCTCAACATACTAAATAATAATTCAGGTAGGCTGTGTTTGGTGCCTTCTTTCTGAATTGCTGGCTGCCTCACTTTCACCATAAATTGTCAAAATAGTATTTTGTCTAAAATATGTATGTAATAAAAGCTTACTTGACTGAAATAAAATATCATTAAACACGCAAGCAGTTTCAATGTATAATGAGTCTGGTACAAAGAAATATTAAAGAAAAGTTGTTAAAACAAAACATCATTTCATGCATACAGGAAAAATTTAAACAAACTAGCTCTTTCTTGGCACCCAGTCTATGACTCAGTATTTCAAAAATTGACATAGTATTTTTCAGGTATTTGGTGTTAGTTGACTGAGACCGCATTATTTGAATTTTTTGCTTGGCAGACAAGTCACCAAAATTGCATTTAATGAATTTGTTGAGCTTCCCTCACTTTCTATGCAGGACACTGCATACCCTGCACTCCTGCTACCTCAGGAAAAGGGCTGTATCCCCTGTTCATTTTTACTATTATAACTAATTCTGGGTCACTAAAGCACAGGGATAAGGAGAACTCCCCTTTGTAGTGATCCAGTTGGAGGAATGGGCAATTTTGGTGACATTGCAAAAATGATGATATGATGATGTACAACCGGGCATCTTGCAGTTGCAGATTCAAGTGTACTGTGGCTGGAGCTTACCAAAGTCTGGAAATGTCGCTAAACATAAAGAAAATCAAGGTGCACTGCCAGCTTAATCAGGCCATTGTACATGATCTCTCCACAAATAACCATCATGTCAAGAAAAGTGTTATGGGGACTACAGATTGAAAGACTTTGGCCATCAACTGATCTCAGTGGTGCCATGGCTTTTACTAAGCAGTGGCCAGCCTCACAGAAAAGCACCTTTCTTCTGATTCAGGAGAAACAGAGTGTAGTAATACTGAGCAGCAGCATATACGAGCAGTGATCCCATCAAAACTGTTCTAGACCACTGCCTCTGTTCCTTGTTCCCCACCCTGACTGATCTGGTTTTGCAGCCAGAAGGCTATGCTTGCAAGGAAGTCACAGAATCTACCTGAAAAAGTGTAGATCACAATGAATCTGTTATGGAGAAGATGAAAACATTTAAGTTATTTGGCTCTGGACAGGCAAAAATTGTTCTGAAAGTTTGCAAGTACCAGTAAGCCAAGGGAATTCATAAGAAAGAACAAAGCAAAAAATATATATTCAGCAATCCATCCATTTCTAAACCACTCCGTTCTGGTGAAGGACATAATTATAACAAGTTGGTAGATTAGACCAGATTTTCATATCCCAGCAACAGTCTCCATCCTATACGGTGGGATCACCAGGAGTTCCCAGGCAAGCTGAGAGATATAACCCTTCTGACTCTACACCTGCATTTCCCATGGGTTGTGGCCGGTGCACCTCTCCTGGGAAGATGTCTCCATATTACCTCTGTGAGGTCTCTGCCCCTCTCATTAGAGAGTATTTACGGGGAGTACACAGTTATATTAAGAAACAAAAAAGTGGATGGGTGTTTTGGAATCACCATGGATAGAAGACCTATAAAAAATGTTGTAAAAATGAAACATTTACATCATCATCATTTACATCAGCAATCACATTAGCAAACTGAATCTAATGTAGTGCATTATAAGACTAATAAAATGACCAACATGCAAAACAGATATTAATATAAGAATATGAATAAAAATAGAATACCTGTACACAACTGCAAACTTTGTTGTTGTTTATAAAGGTGTAAATATGTCATTTGAATAAAGCAATTAGTTCCTTTTTAATTAAAACAAATACATACTGATCGAGTGTTGGCTATTTTCGTCTGATTCAACTGTAGGTTGTTGAATCTGATAGTATCTGATCTCAGTACTGATTAGGAAGATCTTGCTTCAAGGCTCTGACACCTCCCCTACTCATAATTCCCAGTGCTCTATCTAATCACCTCAGATTTTGTTTGCAGCAGAAGATTTCGGGCATGTCTTTGAGAGCCCTGTTGAACTTCATTCTTCATTAAAAGATATTGTTTCCTTTTCTTGCTCCTCCTCTATAGAAGAGTAGTAATTTAGTGATTTTTTTTCTTAGGTAGTTAGTCTTCCCTTAGGATATTTAGTGATTTTAGTAGTTATAATAGTGTGTTTAGTAATTCTTAGTAGTTTCAGTAGTGTAGTGTTTTGCAGTTCTACAGTTTTCTTAGTGTGCAGTGCTGTTTATTTATATCAGTAGTGTTAAAAGTAGTTGGCTATACAGTTCAATATCTTGCTATTGTGTGCAGTTTGTTATATTAGATTGATAGTTCAGTATTGTTAATTGGGTCTAACATATCAGAGACACAGATATTTAACAAATGCTCCGAGTGTGTACTCAAGCTACCCCCACAGGATCCTCACCGTAAATGTGTATACTGCCTGAGGTAGAACAACTGGAAAACCTCATGTCAGGCTTGTGCTTTTTTCAGCACTAGGGCATTACAGCAAAGGAAAGAAAACTAATATTTAAGGGGATTCTTCTTACTGAGTCTACTCCATCTGCTTCAGCTTCTCAAGCCATCAGAGAGACAGAAAAGTTTAAATTGAAAGAAAAATAAAAGAAAAAGAAGAAGACATGGATATAGACAAACCAGAAAAAATCAAAGAAAAGGACGCTTGATCCACTTCTATTCCAGGACCCGATCTAAAGATTCCTTGGCGATCTGTTTGATCAGCTACTTGGATCCGTTTGCTCACTGATCAGCCCCAGTTCTCACAGGAACCAGTAAGCCCCAGGCTACATTAACCCATTTTATAAGACAGAAGATCATCAAGACCTTCCTCCTTGGCTTCTTCTTCCTGGTGCTACAGAAGTCTTTCAGAGCAGAACATTGACAGAGTGATGAGGAGGTTCCTTAGAGCACTGATTTAACTTGGAGTTTTCTCGGTACTGTCACCCTTGAATGTACCGAATAGAGTACCGGCCTCCTCTCCTTTATCCATTCTGACTCTTGTCTGCCCCCAAGGTACCTGTATCTGGGCCAATGGCTTTCTCTACTTTGTCCCTCACTGGATCCCTTCCTCTGACATGTTCAGAGATGGGAAGCTCTTAGAATTGTGTCTTCGGCACCTAGCGGGGTGGGGGAGTTGACACCCGAGACTCTTGGAACCATCCCTACCTCTCGCTGCCTCAACTTTCAATAGCTCCATTCCAGGATCTGCTTCAGAGTTGAGGCCTTTTGGTTCTGAATGGTCTTTACCAAGGCTGTCAGAGAGTATCTCTTCAGAGCCGATAACATCATTGGCGTTTGAGGTTTTTCAGCGAGTTCTCTTGATTCTGAGGGAGAAGATGTCTTCATCAAGACCTCTGTCATCCAAAATCTGCACTGAATCTGGCTCTATCCACCATCATTCTATTAGACAGGAATAACAGGAACAAGACCCCAGAAAGCTTATCTGATAAGCTCCCAGTCTGACTTGGAAACTTCTGACATTCCCACAAAACAAGTTCACTGAAAGCAGACATGTAAGCAGAAGCACATCAACTCCTCTCCAGAGTCTTTCACTGATGGCACAGACTTTGATGAAGGAGAAGGATACCCAAAATCCTCGCCTAAAGATGTCACCTTCAGTGAAATCCTGGAATTGATTAAACAGAATGGGGGATGGTCCACAGTAAAACCTTCTCCAGAAGAGTGTGTGTTATTAGAGGCCTTTGGTTCTGGCCCATCAGCATCTTGGGTGGTACCTCCCATTGATCCGTTAGTCACCCTCATGACCAACAGGCATGGAAGGGTGCTGATGGGGTGGAAGCCATTCACAAAAAGCCCAGCATAATCTTGTCAATACCTTCAGACAGAAAGCATTGGAGCAAGGATGCACCTGTGGACACAACAGTGGTAGCTGCAACAACCATGAAAGAGCTTTCTGAAGAAAGCACTTCAGTCTATCCTCCTAACAAGGAGTTAAGGGCATTCGATTGTTTTGGGAAATAGACATATGCTTCTGCATTTTTTGCACCATTACAAGCTCTGAGCTATTTAGCACGTCACTTGATTTCAGAGAGGTTTGACCAAAGAAACCTCCAAATCTCCAGGGGTCCTGCTAACAGATATTCAGAAAACAGTGGAATCTCAGCTACTGACCCTGCAGTCCTCATCTAACATGGCCCTGTGGTTGATTTCTAATGTAGCCAATGGCATAGCCAGGGCAGCCAGCACCGGCATTGTAGTACACTGGCATGCTTAGATGCATCTTTGTGAATTCGTGGAAAGTTTCAAGGTGTCTTTTATTAATGCCCCTTATGATGGGTCCACTTCGTTTGGTCCTAAAGTCAAAAAAACTTTGACTAGAAATCAGCAAGATAAGACCCTCACTGCTGCTGAAATCTGCTTCTTTTCTCCTTCCTCAGAGATCCTTTTCCAGGAGTCAGAGGTCTGAGTAGAAGGTGTGATTTAGGAAATCACAGGGATCTTACCAAGAGACTTCTAGTGATAGGCCACTCCATTGCAGAGGAGGAGGACATCAGAACGGACATCACCTGTTGGGCAGGAATGGACTGCAAAATCAGGGTTTCAGAAGGCTCTTTTAAACCCTTCTATCATCCCTGAGAGGTTGCCTGACTGCTGCACTCTGGAGGCAGTCGGGGAGGGGGGAGATTTTCACTGCATCCTCTAGTCTGGCCAAGTTTAGCAACAAATTCCTGTGTGCTGGATGTGATTTTCAGAGGCTGTATAATTCTATTTTGCCATCCTCCATAACAGAAGAGATCAGTTCCCGAAGTTCCACCCAATCATCAGGAACTAGCAGTAGCAGAAATTTTAAAGCTGTTAGAAAGAAAAGAGTCATCCAACCAGTCCCCAAAAACCAATGAGGATCCAGAGTCTATTCAAGCTTCTTTTTAGTTCCAAAGAAAACAGGGGACCTCAGAACCAATTTGGACCTGAGCCATTTAAATCAATTCATAAAACACACAAAATTCTGGATGGTCACAGTTCAGTCCATTTTGGATTGCGCAATAGATCTCAAGGATGCATACTGTCACATAAAGATAGAGGGGCATTAGAGGAGATTTCTCTGTTTCTGCCTGGAAGCC
The DNA here is from genome assembly GCF_019279795.1 of Protopterus annectens. Taxonomy (NCBI): domain Eukaryota; kingdom Metazoa; phylum Chordata; order Ceratodontiformes; family Protopteridae; genus Protopterus; species Protopterus annectens. Next base: position 596,384,950 of record NC_056750.1, read on the forward strand.
AATCATTATCAGTTCAGGGTGCTGCCCTTTGATCTCACATGGCTCCCAGGGTGTTCACCAACATGATGGCAGTAGTAGCAACATGGTTCTGTCTGCTAGGGATCGAGGTATTCCCATATTTGGATGATTGGCTCCTAACAGCTACCTTAGTTTGGATCTAACATTGTGTCAACACAGAGACCTCTTACTCTAGTTGCTTCAGGAATTACCATCAGCATGGAAAAAAGTCAACTCACTGCTCCTCAAACTATAGAATTCATTGGATGCTACCTGAATACGGCTTCTCAAATAGTCAGCCAGTCTTTTTGCAGGGTGCTTTCCATTGAGCTGACAGCTTCATCTCTCATGAGACATCATTCTCCCTCAGCTACACTAATACTTCAGATGCTAGATTTATTGGCTTCAACCATTCATTTTGGTTCCCTTGGTGAAATATCACATGAGAATGCTTCAGTGGACCTTAGCAGGGCAATGGTTACAGGCTCACAATCCTCTTCTTTCAATGATATGAATCACTCATACTTGCAGAAACCATGTATCTTGGTGGATACCATCTCCATCAATGATAGAGGCATTTCCCTTCATGAGGGATCTCCCTGTGGCAGTAGTGACAATAGACGTTTCCTTCCTGAGTTGGGGGGGGGGGGTGGCAGTTTGAGGGAAACAATGTCCAAGGGTGCTGGTTGTAGGTAGAGGTCAAACCCCACATCATTGTTCTGGAGATGAAAATGGTCCTTCTAGCATTGCAGGCCTTCCAGGATGCTCTCCCCAGAGGTGTGATAACTTTTAAGACAGACTATATGTCAGTAGTCTGGTATATAAACAAACAGGGAGGAACACCCTCCTACCCATTATGTGGAAAAGCCATGAGGGTATGGTAATGGGCGATGTCTTTACAGCACTCTGTCATAGCAAAGCACATCCCAGGGAATTCCAGTGTTCTAGCGAACAAATTGAGCACATGCATCCTGATGCTTCACGAGCGGTCTCTAAACTCAATAGTAGCTGCAGAGATATTCAGTCATTGGGGGCAACCTTGCTGTGATCTTTTTGTGTCCTATCTCAACAACAAATGCAGCAGTTATTTTGCCCACATGGACAGTCACCTAGGGATGCTTTTGTCCATCATTAGTCTCAGGTCTCCTCTATGCCTTCCCTCTCATTCCATTAATGAACAAATTCATACAGAAGGCAAGGATGTGCAAGGCCAGGGTGATCCTCATAACCCTCTTTTGGCCTCGACAAGTGTGGTTTTCCCTTCTTATGACCTCTAGTAGTTCATCCACCCTGGATGCTGGACCACTTTACAGACCTCCTTTTTCACCTGTCTGGATTGCCTCTTCCAAATTAGAAATTCATGAAGCTGGACGCATGGTTCCACCAATTTTAGCATTAACCAGAGATGCCAGGCTTTCCCATTCAGTAGTACGCATTCTCATGGCTTCCCAGAAAAACTCTACTACTAAGGTTTATTGTAGCAAATGGAAAAGGTTTCTATCTGGACAATTTCTAAAGGTCTGGACCCATTCTCAGTTCCAATTCCTACTATTCTACAGTTTCTTTCAGAGTTATTTCAACCTGGTTCCAGCTATTACACGATCAAGGTTCAGTTAGCAGCCATTTCCATTTTCCATGTAGATATGGATAATTCCTCCATAGCCTCCTTAAAAATATCAAAAGCCTTCTTAAAGGGAACCTTTCTTCTTAGGCCACCTTTTAGAGACCCAGTGCCTCCTTGGGACATTACCATTATGTTACAGCCATTAACTCAATTGCCCTTTGAACCTGAAGTATCAGTAGACATCAGAATTCTCACATGGAAAGCTGTCTTTCTAGTAGCAGTAACTTCAGCTAGAAGGATTTCTGAATTACAAGCCCTTTCTTCTAAACTACCCTATCTGGACTTTCGCATGGCTAGAGTTTCTTTAAAAACTAATGATTCTTTCCTACCAAAGGTGGCATACTAATCTTCCTTGAACCATTCTATGCATTTAACAGTTTTCTTCCCAAAATTTTCTAATAAAATGTAAATACATGTTACATTTTTTATTTTTTATTTAACATTTGTTTACCGGGAAAGTCCAACTTAGAACAAAGGCAATTTTCAGCGGAGGGCGGGGAGTGGCAGCTTGTGACTTCAAATCAAAGGGGGGCTGCAGGAGACAGTTGAATGGGTGGGACAAATGGGAAGGGGTGTGGCCAACTAGAAAGGGGTGGAGCTATGCTCAAAACCATAAAAACTGGGACTTTAATTAAATACGTTGCCCTGCATGCCAAACCATCATTATGAGAGTCCAATCAAGACAAAATGAAGTGTAGAAGAAAAAAAATATTTCAATGCATTGGCTACATGACAGCTTACTTAATATCTAGATGGAAACAAAAAGACTGTGAGGCATGAAAAAATAAGTTACTTTTTAAATACATTACTGGAATGCCAGTCAAAATCAAGTATGAAAAAAAAGCAGCACTCAACTCTAACCACTTCTTCTTGCACTGTAGTTCTAATTATAATTTATATTCAGCTTTTAAATAGTACCAAGTAACATGCTAAACGTAGCAATCTCTGTGATACCCCCACTTGTAAAAATGTTTCTTATACAAAAAAGACCTGCTGCCTGACAACAACTATCTACTTGTTTCATGGGGAAAACATGATCAAAGTAAAAAAATGAACAGCAGACAAGAAACAAAGTCAAGATTCTTTTGGCTTTTCCTGGTTAGGGGTCGCCACAGCGGAACTCCAGTCCGCTAATGATTGGCAGTAGATTTTTTTTGATGGTGCCGAGGTGCCAGCTCGACGCCCAACCTTCAACGAAGGTGCGCCCATTCACGCATGTCTTTTGAACGCCACTCGACCACGGGGGGGACATGTAGACTCCACACACAAGGCACTCCAGCCGAGAATCGAACAGGAGAACCTCTTGCTGTGAGGCGACAATGCTACCACTGCACCACCATGGCTAATGAGAAACAAGCTCAAGATAAATTGCTTAAAGGATTACTGCACAGGTTATGGACCACACATGATAGATTGGCATTCTGTTTAGTTTACGAGTAAAGCCTGCAAAGATGACTGCAAGTCTTCAACAAATGTAATGAGCTTCTGAAAATACTGTAATCCTGTCCTTTATTACAAATACTGTCATATGCATTTCAGTACCTAAGGCTTATACATTATCTAGTTATGTAAATATTCTCTGCATGGCAACAGTAAAAAGGCTTTCAGTGTTGGTAATTCTTTAACAGTATGCTTGTTAAAGCTTACTTGCATCTTACTATCTTAGACAAGCTTACCTGATGGTCATTAAAGCATTGCTATTTAAACACAGAGCAACAGGCATTGCAACAACATGCATTTTCTGAATAATAAGGAGCATAAATCAACAGTATACAAATATGACAGAAAACCAGAACATTCTGCAAAATGAAGGACAGATGAAAAGCCACTGTAGTATTTGTGTCTACCTTGGATTGGGGATATTCTGCACACTTACACTGCATAACTGCTTCTTGCCTTGCTTAGATATATCCAGAGTCACTACATGGGGGAGCGGGATGCAACATGTATGTCACAATTTGAAATGTCTCTGGCTGACGGTGATGGCTCTGACACATTTGTCATACCTCTCAACCTCAGAGCAAGAAATATGGACACAGCTGTAAATAGAAGTGGGACAAAGGCCCCAAAATAAGGACAATTTTTAAATATTGCTCTTATAAACTTAGAAAGATAATAAGTAGGTCTTGCATTAGTATGAATTTTCTGAAGGGTATGACATCTGAAACTCAAATATATGTAATTATTTTGTGATTTAGCTCCTCAGATCATACCAGTGATTTGCTAGAAAACCACAAATTTTATGAGGAACAGACAAAAATTCTGAGGCAAAAATCTGGACATTCTACAAAAATCTAGACAGTTGAGTGGTATGTTGCTGACCTCAGGAACAGTTTGACTGATTTCTCATCCCACTTCACTGACTTGCTTCACTTATTTGCTTTTGTGGCTGAATCTCAAATCATCAATTTTCTCCACCCCCCCCCCACATTACCTGTCCATTTCTTTCACTTCGTGCACCATGCCATTACCCCTCATATTTGTAACGTTCAGCTCTATGCATATGTAGGGTGGGGGATGGGTTGGGGTTGGCATTATGGTTAGGGTGTTTACCTCATGAACACAAGGTACATTGTTTGATTCTAACCTTTGTTTACTGCCTGGCCATTGGCTAGGCATGTAATAGTCTACAGACTGACTGCCTACTGTTTACCTAAAAACTTATTCTTCCACCACTTTTAACCATTCTCTCTTATCTGTGGTGGTTGTCTCCCTTCCTGTGCTGTATCCTTCCTCCTTGTCCCTCCCTTGTTCTTTCTATGGTATCTCTCCTCTCTCCTGCCTCGGTTTCTTGCTGTCTCTTGCACCATGGTGTGATGTTGCTTTCTTTTCCTCTAGTGAACTACAGACAGTCATAATTCACTGATTTCTTGAATGTTGAAAAGCTTAACTAGAAAAGACATAAGAAAGAAAAACGTTACTTGCACCCCCCATGGAGATATTGCCCCCACACCATATTCCTACCTTATATGTACCAACTCTGTGGTTACACTACATTGACAAAAAGTAAAAAAATATATGTAACAGTGCACCACTGTTTCCCGCCACAAAAGTCAATGTTATTTTGAAAAAAAAAAAAAAGAGAATGAAGTAATATTAAACAAAAGTTTACCCAACAAAAGTAACCTTGTCTGAGTAAAGATATGCAGTTGTTTCCTCCTTGGCTCTGTCTCCCCTTCATCACTTCCATTGATTTTTTTGCATCTGCCATTTCTCTCTGTCTTCCTTTTTCTTGCCCTTCCATTCATGGCTGCATCTCTCACTGCCTCCATTCTTCTTATTCTGTGTCACTCCACTTCTCTACACACCTCTGATAACCTCTACCCTTGCCATTAAGTCCTCTGCATTTGTCCTCACTATGTTTTCTACCACATCTTGTTGTCCACTCTTCCCAATTAAAACACTGTCTTTTCTCACCTCTCTATCAAGTCCACTTCCATCTCTATATCCTATATTCTACTATGACATCCCTCATGCTGCCTCATACCACCCTTGCCACCTCTAAAAATCCCTGAGCAAAACAACTCCTCCACATCCTTAGCATCTCACAAATCTTTCACCCATTCTTTTTCCACCTTGTCTTACTACTCTTATATTCTAAAATCAGAGCCTTGACCGCCTCTTTTTTCGGTAGTTAAAACTTTTTTTTAACCAGTGAGTGAGTTCACGTCTTACGAATCCTTCAGCTTTAACAATACACAAGAAATTGTGACAAATGACTTATATGTCTTGTTATAGTGGTCCTTTAATAAATATAAATCTATTTTAAATACATGTATATATATATATATAAATTGAAATTGCTCATGTGGCAATTATAAATTAAATGAAAGTGATTGAATCTGCAAAGTCTACCTACAGCCTATATCACCATACACTGAAGTGTTCTGTAAGATACCATGACATACTAAACCAAACTAAAATCCAACCATTTCTTAATACATGTTTGAGGTATTATGTCATTAAGCACATTAATAGAGTGCAGAACCTTCATTTCTGCTGTAATACATGCATTTTGGAATTTGGGAACGAGAATATAGTGATACAGGGGCTGATAAACCTCTGTGTATGAGAGTTAAATGGAGATCTGGGTTTGCTGACATGTTGTATACTGATGAAACAACTTGATTTGTAAAACTTAGAATATTAAGGTATTGAAATTCAGGGGACTAGATGTAATTTATTACCAGAATGCCAAAATGTCTAGTTAATGCAAAAGACAGCAGTGCCTTATTTCTCACGGAGTTAGAAAAGAAAGATGAAAGATAAAAAAGCTAATTTATTAATCTCTAAATATGATACAATTATACAAATTCAGGTAGAAAAGGTATAAAAGGTGCAGTTTTTACAGCATCTCAAAATGCATGTTTGTATTTTAACTTGACTCTTGGAACTATTTTTTTTTCTCAAAAACATGGCAAACAAAAATGGTTTAAAAATCCATTGTAATAAGTAATATTGCTTTAAAATTAGTAAACCATTAATCCTTTTAAACACATAAAAACATTTTAAGACATTGTGGCCGTTTCCTAAATGAAATAAGGTGACAAAGCTACCGCTGCACCACTGCGCCGTCCATACATATGATAGACGTGCATCGTCAATTGCGATTCTACCTTCACAGGACAAGACCATTCAAGAAATCAGGCCAGTTGTTTGTTGTTTTCTCAAAACAGAAAATGGGGAGGTCAGTTTCCAAAGTTACATTGTCCAGATGGCTTTCAGACTGTGTCTTCTTTGTATATTAAAAAAAAAATAAAAGGCTTGGTATTGCAATCTAAACCAAAAGCACATTCAGCCAGAGCGTTGGCTGTGTGTACAGTATTTGCAAGCCAACTTCCTATTGGTGACATCTGCACAGCAGCTACTTGGTCTACAGTTCACACCTTTATTTCTCACTGCAAATTGGATGAACAGTCCTGGTCTCATTCATCCTTTGGCTCCACCATTCTCATGATAATCTTCCTTGAGTCCACCCAGTCCTTAGGGTTTGGGAATCTGTCCCACAGTTGAATTGGACAAAAATAGACAACACTAGTTACGAAAGTTATGTACTTACCATAAAGATAGCGCCATGTTGTCTGTTTATCATCTGCTTCAACATCCCACCCACCAACCCCCTTCAAATTGTAATTTGTATTCCTGAGGACCAGGTTAGGATTAAATAGGCATATCTTAAATTTGCTTAAAATGTACCTTCTATATGGTTACAGGATGATTTTCTAACATCCTGTTGTCCACTCTTCCCAATTAAAACACTGTCTTTTCTCACCTCTCTATCAAGTCCACTTCCATCTCTATATCCTGTATTCTACTATGATATTCCTCATGCTGCAGACCATGCCACCCTTGCCACCTCTAAAAATCCCTGAGCAAAACAACTCCTCCACATCCTTAGCATCTCACAAATCTATTATTAACTTTATTGCTTGTGATAGTCATTAGGGTTTCTAAGCAGGACAAACTATTTGAGGTGATTAGGTGGGGCACATGGAATTATGGGTAGGGGAGGAGCCTTGAAGCAAGATTTTCCTAGTTGGTGCTGTGTTTGTATCCCATTGGATCCGACAACCCACATTTGAACCAGATGTAAAACAGATAACATGGATCTATCATTATAGTAAGTACATAACTTTCCTTCCTTGAACAAGTACCACAAGATCTTTAGTACACACCTGCACTACTGCCACCAGAACACGCAGAAGGGTCCTTGCATAATGCCTCATGTAACAAATGTGCCTCAAGACAGCAAGAAAGTATTCTTTCCCTATGCTGCATTGTAGTATCATTACTGAAACATGGAGCCAAATGCCTTGCATAGACAAAATAACAACAACCTTTTATCATCTGGCTTCAAAGGGCAGTATTTAGTTTACTCAGACACTGACACAAAACAGATGGGATAAGCAGTTTTCAGGTGACTATGTTATCTTATTGTCAAAATGAAATGAGTAAAGGTATTTTTGTATACAGAATTTGGATATACAATACTTGAGTAAATAATTGCACTGCTGTTCTTTTGCAGTTCTTGAAATTTAAATCTAGATATAAAGTATAATGCGTGAAAAAGAGCATGAAGAAACAATAAAAAGAACAGTATTCTAACTCATTTAACAATTAAGCAAAATATACTGGCTTTATTTTGGCAGAAGGCTTTGTCAGCTAGACATATTCTTGTATGTCTTTATTTATGCCATTATAATTCCAAATAATAAAATATAAAATATATCAAAGGGGAGACCAAAACGAAGCCAAATAAATAGATCCACAGACACATTATTGTAGTAAGTGCTTTCACAGTACCATAACACGGATTCTTCAGACTATAAAAGCTCAATAAAACCCAACATTTATATAGCTACAATTAAGTGGCACAGTCCAACAAAACACCTGAGATTGCAAGGATTCTGAGTGTCTCCCTATCTAGATGACTAGCTCATTACCACTCTGGCCAGGCTTCAATTCATATGTGCAAAGGACCAGGTTCTCCAGACTTGCTTTCTTCTGGAGATAACCATAAACTATGACAAATCTCATCTGCAACCAACCAGAATGTATAGTTTATAGGAGCAATTCTCAATACAAAAACAACCATTGCTTCCCTTCCATTACTGAGAGTTGACAGCATAAGATTCCAAGTCAAAAAGATAATCTGCAGCACCTCAATTTCAGCCCACCTGGTCCTTCAGGATCTGGGATCAGTGACAGCAGCAATAACATTACTACCACTTGCCAGGTTTTATATGAGAATTCTTCAATGGATGTTAGCTGCTCAGTGGTCAATTCTTTATCAACCTATATCTTAAAAGATAAGAAGCACTCACATTTGCCAAGAGGGAGCTAAAGTAGCAGATTCATTCAGATTGGGTTCTACAAGGTTGTCTGTTTATTCCCTCTCAATTCAAGGCCATAGTGACCACAGACACTTCCCAGCTAGGGTGGGGAGGCATTATCTGGAGAAGACAGTCCAAGGCACCTGGTTCCCTGATGAGGCCAATTTCCATATAAATGCCCTAGAGATGAGAGCAGTACTGTTAGCATTGCAGGCATTTTGGAATTCTCTCCCATTGGGGACAATTGCAGTACAGTCAGACAACATGTTGGTCATCTGGTACATCAACAAATGGAGAGGAGCCAAATCCTGTGTGCAGTAAAAGGAACTCTGATCAACACAGCTGATAAAACTTTAATAGCAAAACAACAAAGTAAAACACCAAATCCTACCCATTGTGTCGAGAAGCTCTCAGAGTGTGGCAGTGGGTGATCTCTTCTAACCGCTTTCCTTTAGGAAAGCACATTCCAGGGAAGTCCAATGTGATAGCAGACAAATTGAGCAGGTACATTCTTTTACCTCATGAATGGTCCCTCAACAAAAAGAGTGTGAACACGATCTTCCAATAACGGAGCCAGTGTTGCTGTTTGAGTCCCCCCGGGCAACAAATGCAGCAGCCACTTTGCCTTAATCCCCCCACAGGGGGAATCCCCGAAGGATGCTCTCCTTCATGATTGGCCCCATTGATCTCCTTTATGCGTAGCCTCCCATTCCATTAATTCCCAGATTTCTTCAGAAAGCTGCAAGGTTGAAGAGCAAGGTCATCCTCATTGCCCCTTATTGGCCTCTACAAATTTGGTTTCCCTTCCTTTGGCCTCACCTGATTCAACCACCTTGGTTTCTAGATCCAGCTCCAGACCTCCTGTCTCACCCAACAAGCATGATACATCTAGACGTAGTAAATCTCAGGCTTGCTGCCTGGTTCCTCCAGTTCCATTAATAGCCAGACAACCTATGCTGTCTTCCCCTGTCCATCATATTCTTTTGTCCTCCCATAAACCTTCCACCAGGAAACTATACTCCAGCAAATGGAAGAGATTTTTTTTTGAGGGGGGCTTAAAAACATAATACTGAATCTTTCACAGCCCCCATTAATATGAGCTTGGAATTTCTAGAGCATCTTTTTGAAGAAGGAGCTAGTTCTTCTACTGTTAAAATACAATCAGCAGCGATTTCAAATTGTCATGCTTGAATAAATGGTTCTTCTGCAGCGTCCCATAAATTAAGCAAAGCATGTTTGAAAGGCAGTCTACTCTTAAGGCCCCCCTTTAAAGATCCTACTCCCCCGTGGGACCTAAATCTTGTATTGCAGTCTCTTACACAATCTCCTTTTGAACCCTCAGCTACATGCAAACTCAAAATATTTTTCATGGAAAACATTTTTCTTAGTAGCCATTACCTCTGCCAGAAGAATTTCTGAGATCCAAGCATTGTGCTCAAAACCTCCATACTTGATTTCAGAAAGAAAGAGTTAACTTATGTACCAGCCCATTATTTCTTCCAAAGGTGGTGTCAGAATCCAGTATAAATCAATCTACTAATTTGCCAGTATTCTTTTCCAAATTTTCTAACAAAGGAGAATACGTTACATTTACTAGATATTCATAGACAGTTGCATTTTTACTTACATAGGACTAAAAACATGATAAATTCTGTCCATTTATGTGTTTCATATGCAGAACCAACACTGGATAAACCAGTTACTAAAATTGCTCTGTCTAGCTGAATAACAAATTGCATTTCCTTTATGTATAACAAATTGGGCATTGCTCTGACAAAACCTGTTCGAGCCCATTCTACCAGATCCATGGTAACTTCCTCAGTTTTTCAATCCAGGCTGTCCATGGATGATATTTGTGCAGCAGCTACTTGTGCTACTAGCCACACCCTTATTACTCATTACAGATTAGATCTGGTCTCCAGAGTAAGGGGATTGTTTGGTACTGTGGTACTCAGGAATATCCTTTCTTGAGTCCACTCTGGAAATTGGGTAGCTGAGGACTCTGTCCCATCAGTTGCGGGCAGAATTAAAATTGACAACATCAGATAAAGAAGTTATGTACTCCCCATAACGTTCCATCTTTATTGTCCATTTTCATTTTTCCTCAACTCCTCTCCCACCAATACCCATCCTTAAGGCTTCTGGAAGAATGAGTGTTTAGAGGACCTATATATCGTTATTATTTACATAAACTTTATATATATATATATATATATATATATATGATGATGATTTCCATCTTTTATTTTCTACTAAGGCAGCAAACAGGATCTGGGGTAATTAAGATTAGGTGCATCGTGGGTAAGGGAGAAGTTGGATAGTTTTTGGATCTGAGGGATCGGATCCAAACCCATTGGTTCAGGAAGAATGAAAATGGGCAACACAGATGGAATGTTATGGTGAGTACACAACTTCTTTTTTTTAACTAAAACCTGAGCACTGTAGCACTTCATGCAGGCAGCCTGTAAACTCTAGCAATTGTCTGGCACACTTGTAGAAAGCAGTTTGCTACAATTTAAAAGAAGGATTATTTTTATTAAACTAAAACATGAGTGTTGCAGTGCAGTGTACAGGTAGGGTATAAACTGTTTGCTGCAGTTTAAAAATAAGATATGATTTTTTTTACTGAAATGTGAGGAAGGAAGGTTAAGGGCAGGGCACAGAAAGGGGACTTGAATGGTTGTGGTCAGAGGGTGGGGGTCATGCATCTGGCCACCTGGTCGGTATGCCAGTAGAAGGAACATACCTATTTTTGCTGCAGGAAACATCCTACAAGTTATTTAGAAGTTATTTTTTTTTGCTCTTCACTTGAAGAGCTGAGGGGGTTGCCACAGGTATTTGGCTGAGTCAGCTATACTTCTGTAAGATACAACTGCCATATTGTTCAGCTGCCAGGTGTATGGGCTCTTAAGCAATTCCCCAACCTTGAATCTCCCATACCTCAGTTAATATTATAGAAGGGGTGATACTGGAAAAGCTTACTGGGAGGAAGTACTTGTTCTACAATCACAGTGTAGTGGTCCTGACAGTGCTGGGGAGGCAGGCTCAAATAGCAATAAAAAAAGAGTCATTGGGCAGGAAGAGTATGAGAAGAATTGGGTGATGGATCTGAAGAGGGTTGCATCTGAATAATGATAAAGAATGCATGATGTATCCATACAGGAAAAGCTGCTGCAGGAGTGCCATTTTGAGACAGACGAGTAACCAGATGTAAGGTAGATACCAGCAACAATCTGCTCCCCAGTTCACAGGACATCTGAAGCAGATGGATGGAATACTTCCAACAGTGTCTGAGTGAAGAAAGCCTCACAGAAGCTGTACTGTCCCAAACAAAGCCTAAGGTGAAAGAAGAAGAGGAATCCACCCTAAAAGAAAAAACAGCACTAAGAAGAATGAAGTCAGCAGGCTCAGATGAGGTCACAGCAGATATTATCAAGATGGTGGATGAAGTACGGGAGAAATGGCTCCTGAGAGTATTTATAGCAGTATGAAGGGAAAGGTGTATCCCAGATGACTGGAGATTGAGCTTACTAGTGCCAGTGTACAAAAACAAAGGAGACATCCATAACTGTGGGCAGCACAGAAACAGTACAGAGGAATCAAACTCATGTCACACTGCGCAAAAGTTCTGGAAAGTGTTATTGATAAACAAATAAGCAGAGCGAGCAGTTGTAAGTCAGATCAGGTTGCAACAACAACTGATCTGATGTTTGCAGTGAGACAGATAGTTGAGAGATGAAGAAAGTGTCCAACTGGGCATTCCTAGACTTGGAGAAACCATATGACAAGGTCCCAAGAAAGATGATTTGGGCAATCCTGTGGTGGTTTGAAATCCCACAAACATTGGTAGAATTAGTGTAGGCCAGGTTCAAGGACCCAGTGACTCTTGTATGAACAGTGCTTGGACTCACAGAGGGGGTCCCAGTGGGAGTGTGTGCATCAAAGTTCAGCTGTGAGCCCACTGCTGTTTATACTGGTACTGAACTACATTAGCAACGAATCAGAGGGGACAGATCAACAATGTTGCTGTATGCAGATGATGTGGCATCACAGGCACACAGTGAGCAAAAATTTCAGCAAAGGATAGGGGAATGGAATGCAAAACTGAAGGCACATGGGATGAAGCACAGTACAAATAAGTAAGTTGTAATGGGCAGCAAATGGAGGAATTAGAAGAAGGTGAGAATTGAAATAGAAGGGAAGTAGTGGAACAGGTTAACAGCTTCAAGTATCTGGGGAAGGTAGGTTAAGGAGAAGGGAAATCTGAATGAGGAGGTCAAAGCTTGAATCAGAGGGGCTACAGCCATTTGGTACTGAGTGTCAGTGGTAGTGCATGACAGAAGAATGCCAAAGAATCTTAAAAGTAAGGTATGCAAAACAGTGGTGCAACCAGTACTACTGTATGGTGCAGAAACCTGGAAAGTGAAGGCAGAACGGTTGAGGAAGCTAGAGGTGATAGAGATGAAGTGCCAAAAATATGTGATAGAATGCACATTATGGGGCAGATGAAGGAAAAAAAGGACATCAGAGCAGAAACCAAAGTAGCTCAAATTGCAGAGAAAGTCAAAGAGAACAGATCATGGTTGTAGACTATGTATGTGTGTTGTACCTTTAAGAAGCATTTCCAAGGTCGGCACCCAGCCAAAGAGTGAGCATGTATGAGAGAGAGTCAGTTTGTTTATAAGTTTATCAAAGTTAAAGTTATTGCCTCACTTCTGATGTCTTTGTATATAATAAAGCTGCTTGAACAGAACCCATGAATGTTTGTCTGTAACATCCTGATGGGGCTAACAACATGGTGTCAGAAGTGGGATTCCAGAAACTGCTTTTCAGAGATATGAAGTGCAGAATTAGCAGTGAAGGTAAAATAAGAGAAACAAGACCAAAAAAGGGCCAGAAACAAGCTAAAGGTAATGAAAACTTGCACGAACGATTATTTTATTAAAAGAGATAAAGCAGAGCATTATAAGGGCACAAAATGCATTACTAAGCAAATGAATAGCACAGAATGTTGATTAAGCAAATGGAAAGCATAAAAAGTTTATTAATCAAACACAATGTTCAAAATTAAGATATCTGATAGAATGATTACCAGAAAAGCCCATAGGAGGTTCAGAGTATCCTCGGAATTGCATAACGAGCATGTTTAGAGTAAAACAAGCATAAGAAAAGAGATTAAATGGGCAAAATAAATATATTAAAGGGCAGAAAGGGCATGTTAAGCATAAATAAAGCAAGGTGACTGCATGTTTTTTTGGCAAATTACAGTGTTTTGGCATAAACTACTATTTCGCATTAACTAAAGCTCTGCATAGCATGACTAGAGTTATTCGAAGTATCGCAAAGTGTGTAAAAGTGCTTACAGTGTATGTTTATTATTGTGCATTTATTCTGAAGAGTGTATTGTGTGCAAAGTGCAACTATTTTGTGAAGTGCAGCCAAAATACAGCCATTTCAAAAAAATTCTTGTGCAGGGTTTGTCTACTCATGAAGGGCCACCATTACAGAGTGTTTCTTGCACTGTATGGAGTTATTTAGCAAAGTACAGCCAGTTTCAGTGTGCTGTGTACTGTTTATTCTCAATGTGCAGTTACTTCAAAATGTTTCTTACACTGAGCCTCTTCTGCTGCCCAGTTCATTCGCACAGTGCAGTTACTTTGATATGTTTCTTACAATGATGATAAGTGGCTTTTACAGTACAATAATTTCAAGAGTATTACGGTGCCCGGGAGATTTATTTCCCAAAGTATTTTACAGAGTTCAATTACTCAGAGGCTTATTGTGCTATTGGGTATAGTTACAAGTACTGGCATAAATTCCTGGCATATATATATGTATGTGTGGGTGTTTGTGCATACTTGCAAAAGCCTTCGCTGATGTGTTAATATGGCAGAGGCATTTCACAGACCAGGTTCACTTGTATTTGATCAGAATATTGCAGGTAACTGGAGAATATTTGGACAAGAGTACAATATTTTCATACAAGCAGCTTACTCAGATGCACCAGGGCATTCATTTTGTTATACCTAACTGGGCCAGAGGCCATTGATGGAGAGCGTTCATTTCTGTATGCACCAGCAGTGTATGAAGGAGAAGGAGAAAAACATCATATTGGTATTCAGGCTGAATCAAGAAAAGACCCTGAGTGTTTGAAGCATAAATTCAGGGAAATGTGCAACCCCCAGACCATTGTTACATTAGAGAGGCATTTGTTTTACACAAGAGACCAAAGAGGCAAGGAGAAATGGTGGCAGCTTACATTACTGACTTGAGAAACAAAGCTAAAATTTGCATGTTTGGTGATTTAAAAGATGAGTTGATAAAGGACAGGCTTGTGTGTGGTATCAATAGTGCTGATGTGAGAAAGATTTTGCTTCATGACAGAGACTTAATGTTGTGCAAAGCCACTGTGATTTGTCAAATCCATGAAGTTACAGAAAGGCACACAAGTATGCTGGCTAGTGATAAGAGCACAGTTTCAGCAGGCTGCAGAGCAAATGTAGACAGCATGCAACATGTGGCAAGCAAAAACAGGCCTAAGCACATAGCAGCTGTGGGTGTATCAGGGAAACCCAGTAGATTTCCAGCAAGTTCCAAGACTAGTTCAGTTAAAGGAGCATGCTCAGCACAGGGCAAATGTTCAGTACAGCACAAGGGTGAATCAGCAAAACCCAACGCTAGCCTCATTGTTAGCTGTCGTAATTATGGTGCCAACCATGAGTCCAAAAGAGAAAAGTGTTTAGCATTTGGTCAGCAATGTCACAAGTGTAAAAAATGGGATCATTTTAAAACGTTTTGCAAGTCAAGCAAACCTCACTCAGTTGCAAAGAAGGGCTACTTAAGAAAGCAAGTCAATCATGTAGGCTTGCAGTCTACTTTCTGCATAGATGGTGTATCAGTGATTAGTGAAAAGGTTAACTCAGTAGATTTATTAGCAAAGGGTGAAGTGTTTTGTACTGTCCTGATCCATGGTAATATAGGTCTCGACCTGCTAAGAGGCCAGTGTGGAACACAGATCATAGCAATGTGTGACAAACAGTCAAAATGTGGAACACCCTATTTTCACACTGCTCAAAAAGCATACCTTGACCATGGCATTTCAAGCAAAATATATGCGTGGAGACGCACACACACACACACACACACACACACACACACACACACACACACACACACACACACCTCTCAGCTGGCCAGAATTCTGCAGAATGCCCAGATATTTGCCTCATATTTGTGGTCTGTTCCTGATAAAATATGTAGTTTTCTCAAGGTGACCATTTTGTTATAGGACCTAAACTGGGACACTTGAGGGCCACCATGGGAAGCCAGGTCTGCAATCCCATTCTCCCGGCCCCCATGGGAGTGGAGATAGGGCTGCCATATCATCTCACACCAGGGTGGAGAGAAGAGGGGCCTGGAGGGCTCCTACCATGGTGAAGGCATCCAACTTCACCCCATAACCGATGGCATCCTTGAAAAATCTCAAAATCTACAGAGCTGCTCTGGATGAGAAAGCAGGAGGACTCTGAAGCCGTCATGAGAGTGGATCTGCCCCTCAGCAGCCAAGGAGAGTTCCAGAGGGGTGGACGGGATCAGAGGGAAGATCCCCTGAGAGGATCCAAGGGCATGATTTGCAGCCTGCAGGAGACATGGAAGCAGCTGAGTCCCCCCAACATGGGGGGCTAAAGACGGAGAAGGTCTCTTGGCCAGGTCAAAGGGGAGGCCTGTAGGGGTCGGCCCTGACAGATGTCAGTAAGGGAGCGCCAGGCAGATGGGCATGTGGCCTGGAGAACCCCTGCCTGGGTGAGTGTGGTCAGGCAGATCCCCCCCATGACAGAAGTCCTTGAGGAAGAAACTGACTGGAAGGCTCCTGCCAGGGCAAAGACTTCCAGCCTTACCCCATAACCTATGGCATCCCCAAAAAATCACAAAGTCCCCACAGCTGCTCAGGATGGGAAAGCAGGGGGACTGGCCACCCCAGGAAGCCAGGTCACCATTCAGACTGAGTGGGCTAAACTGGGACATTTCTGTGTCCCAAAGACAATGTTTGGGATTCCAGGACAGATACTTCCAAACTGGGACTGTCCTGGAAAAAATGGGACTGTTGGTCACCTTGAGTTTTCTGGCAACTCACAAAGGAATGAAGTAATAAGATAATGACAGAACAGGGACATTATTTCACATAGATGGATAGCTTATTCCAGAGAATTAGAATTCCCAGAGATACATATCTGTCTCTCCAACATGTCCTATTTGTGTTAGTTCTTTAGATCTAGTACTTATTTTGCTGTTTGTTTAGTGGATGCAGAAAAGATTCATCAAAGTGGGGCCCAGTTTTGTTTTTGTGTTTGGGGAGTATGTTACAGCGGGTAACTATTTTTTGTTTTGCTGTGACTATCCATTTATTACCTTTTTAAGAGTGTGTGTGTGTGTGTGTGTGTGTGTGTGTGTGTGTGTGTGTGTGTGTGTGTGCACGTGCATGTGTGTGTGTGTGTGTGTGTGTGTGTGTGTGTGTGTGTGTGTGTGTGTGTGTGTGTGTGTGTGTGTGTGTGTGTGTGTGTGTGTAAATCAACTAAAAGCAGGGCACTACTGATAGCTGTACAAAAAATAAAATACTTACATGACATAATTTCAGCTACCAAAAGAAGTAGGCCAAAACTTATCCTGCAAAGCAAACTCGCACAAAATCATCCCATTTTATGCTGCTTATTCTTATGTAACAATTAAAAATTAACATCTGTACGCAAGCCATTCCCATTCCAAAACTTCCCCAGCTACAGTAGGTCTCAGACCACTCATTTTTTCAACTGTGCTCTATCGTGCCATTATCTGTCCAGCCAACCCCAACAGAAATTACTTGTGATGTCAAAAAGCTGGTCTTGGTGTTATAGAACGATAATAACTTTACCAAAATGCACGGAGTTGTGCTGTTCCTATACAAATGGTCATGTATTTGGGAGCTCTTATTGGCTCCCGTCCTCAGGAACAGTTATTTGATTGGTTCGTATACTGCAGTGGCGATTGGTTGTAATTGCAGAATATGAGCCAATCAAAAACTGTGTAGTACAGCCAACACTGTTCAATGTGGAGCAGCGGAGTACCTCTTTGATTGGTTTGTATATTAGGTTGTATACCTTTGATACAAACCAATCAAAAGCTGTGTAGAGGAGCCAGAACTGTTCAGTGCGGAGTATTCTGCATAATGCAGAGCACTTGGCTGCTCAGCATGGTAAACCCATCGAGCTCAAGGTAGACACTGGTTTAAAAGTGTAATGTTATGTCAGCTGAAGCATCTGCCAAAATAAAGGCTGGTGAACAACTTAATCTAGCTAGCTGTGTGAAACTTGTTGCCTATGGAGGTGAAGAAATTCAAACAGAAGGCTTAGTGGTGCTTTCATGTTATTTGGCTGGGAACAGTTACAAGTTGTTGTTTTACATAGTCTGAAGACCTGTGCAGTCATTATTGGGTCTCAGAGACCATTTGAGAATGAACTTGCTTTCATTTACTAAAGAAGTTCACCATTCCAGCTTCAGTGAAACTATTTTCTCAGAATATGCTGATGTTTTTGATGACAAGCTCGGCAAGCTTCCAGTTGTGTATTCTATGAACTTAGACCCAGAGGTCAGTCCAGTGGTCAGGCTGGCAAGAAGAATTCCAGTAGCCATGCAGAGCAGAGTTAAAGCTCAGTTGGACAACATGGTGCAACAATCCAGTTACAGAACCAACTGAATGGGCGTCGTCTATGGCAGCAACTCATAAAAAAGGCTCAGATTAAATCAGAATATGCATCGACCAATGAGACTTGAAGGCATTAAAGAGACCTCATCATCCTATGCGAACAGTCGAAGAAGTCGCAGCTCTAATACCGAATGACACTGTATTTTCTGTCTTGGATGCAAAGAGTTCATTTTGGCAAGTAATGCTTGATTACAGTCTTTGCTGACTACATTCAGTACCCCATTTGGAAGATATAGACTTCTCAGGATACCATTTGGAATAAATTCTGCAAGTGAAGTCTTCTAGCGTGCAATGGAACAGATCTTTTCAGGTTATCCCTGTGCCATAATAGTAGATGATTTGTGGGTTGGAGGCAGTGGTGAAGCAGAGCATGACAGAAACCTGAAGAAAGTTTTAGACAGAGCACGTGAAGTAAAGTTAAAGCTCAATCCTCTGAAATGCAAATTCAGATTGCCAGAAGTCACATACGTAGGGCATTTATTTGCCAGTACAGGATTACGACCAGGCCCATCTAAGCAAGCAGCTATTCTTGAGATTCCAGCACCAGATAATGTTCAAGCTCTACAGCGTTTTTTTGGTGTGGTTAACTATTTGGGAAAGTTCATATCAGACTTCAGTGAATTGGCAGTGCCTTTAAGAGAGCTAACGTATAAAAATGTTGCATGTTGACTAGAACAGCACCAGAGAGCTTTTGATGATCTTAAGCAGAAAATTGCCACTGTACCTACACTAAGATACTATCATGTCAATACACCAGTTACTCTTTCCTGTGACACTTCAAAGTTTTGTCTTGGTGGAGTTATTCTTCAACAGGGCAGACCAGTAGCCTAAGCATCTAGAACTCTTACCCAAACTGAAATGCAATATGCTCAGATCGAGAAAGAACATTTAGCAATTGTGTTTGCATGTTCAAAGTTTCATGATTATATTTATAGTCGCGATGTCCAGATTAAAACTGATCATCAATCTCTAGTTACTATTTTAAAGAAGCCCATGCATTCTGCTCCAGCAAGATTACAAAGAATGATGCTCAAATTACAAAAGTATAACTTCAAAATGGTCTATATGAAAGGCAAACTTCTTTATCTGGCTGATACCTTATCCAGATTGCCCAGAAATACAACGGAACAGTTTGGTGCAAAGAATTTTGACTTTGATGTCATGGAAGTGCTTAATTTTTTGACCATGAGACTTGATGAGCTGAGAGATCATACAAAGACTGATCCTGTTTTGCAGAAGCTCAACCACTACATTCAGGTAGGATGGCCGTCAAAGCAATCCAGTGTACCACCTGAAGTACAACCTGATTTTCTTTACAGAGATGATATGTTGATGGAAGATGACATTATTTTCAAAGGTCCTAAAGTTGTTGTTCTTGCTTCCTTACAATGTGAATATATTCAAATTTTCGTTTGTGGTCACCCAGGTTTTGAATCTACCAAAAGAAGGGCACGAGGACTAGCATTTTGGTCTTTTCTACTGAAAGACATTGACAAAGTACTTTTATCTTGCTCAGTATGCAATAGTACTAAACCACATCTGTAAAAAGAGCCACTTCATCCAAGTCAAGTTCCTGAACTACCTTGGTCAACAGTAGCCACTGGCATGTGTGAGTGGAACAGTCAACATTACTTAGTGTTGGTCGACTCTTATTCAAACTGGTTTGAGATCGATTTGTTGCCTAACCTAACGTCCACTACTGTTATTACCAAGTTGAAATGTCATTTGTCAGTCCATGATGTCCACTTAAGCTTATCTCTGAAAATGGTATGCAATTTACCAGTCAGTTCTTTCAGAAATTTGCAAGAGAATGGGACTTTGTGCATGTTACTAGTAGTCCTGATTATCCACAGTCAAATGGTCTAGCTGACTGTGCAGTGCAGAGTGCAAAGCAATTACTAGAGAAGTCAAAGTGTGACAATACCGATGTCTTTTTGAATTTACTTAATCTCAGAAACATACCCTGTGACGATATACTTGACTCACCTGCTCAAAGACTTTTATCTAGGCAAACCAGAACAACCTTGCCTATCAGTTCCAGTTTGTTGAGGCCTAAAGCTAAAAATAACAAAGCAATCCAAGCCCAACTACTCAGAAAACCTTCTTTTCAGAAGTCCAGTTATGATAAAATGAGTAGATCTCTTCATCCATCGAAAAAGGAGAGATAGTAAGGATACAAACGGTGAAAGGTTTTGACCGGATTGGTCAAGTAAAAGGTTTATGTACCGAGCCAAAATCCTATTTTGTAGAATCTGAGGGTGTGGAGTACAGGAGAAATCAGAGACATCTTCTTCCTTTGTCAGAACCGGTATCGCAGCACTGTTCCTGTGATAGAGACTCTAGATCTCAGAGCAATCCAGACAAAGTTCCTGTTCCAGAACATGTCTCAACTTCCATTACTGCTTCTGATGATGTTCCTGATGTCACCAAGGTTGAACTATCAGCAGAGACAGTCCAAGTTGCTAAACCTAACTCTAAATTCTATGTCACATGATTTGGTCGCATCTCCACACCTAGTGTAAAATACACAACAACCTGGACATAGTTGTATATATGTATCTAGTTCTGTATAATTGCATGTCTAAGAACTATTTTGTATTTATTGCATGTCAAATAATGTCGTCAATGGAGTACGATTCATTTCTCATAGAGGGAGGATGTAGAATATGTATGTGTGTTGTACCTTTAAGAAGCATTTCCAAAGTCTGTACGTACATATAAACAGCAAGCACGTACTAGCTTCAGTGCCATTTTGAGACTGCAGCCAGAGAATGAGCATGTATGAGAGAGAGAGTCAGTTTGTTTATAAGTTTATCTAAGTTAAAGTTATTGCTTCATTTCTGTTGTGTTTGTACATAATAAAGCTGCTTAAACAGAACCCATGAATGATCGTCTGTTACATCGTGACCTGGTGAACTGATTCAGATTTGGAACAGACAGAAAGAAGACAAGATGAAATGTGGGCATCCAGCAAAGAGATGGATGGATTGTGTTAGAAAAGACCTGCAGCAGTCAATTATGACTGTCGAAGAAGGTAGGAAAGTGGAATTGAATTGAGAGAGAGAGAGTGACAGTTGACACAGGACATTAACCTCATCTAGAAAAAGGGGAAAAAAGGGGGTTGATGATGATGAACTAGATACAAGGTTGTACTTTGATAGGGAATGATAATGGAAAAATGTGAAGAGCAAAAGTAAAAGAGAGGAAATATAGGCTGGATGGAGAAGAAGTGTGGTATGAAATGGGCAGGTAGAGTAGAGTAGAGCAGGGCTAGGGCTCAACACAAATTTCTGCAGATGTTGTAGTCAAAGGTTGTAAGGAGCACCAAGAGCTGAATAAAGGTGTGGAAGATTAAAGAGTAGCTAAGGCTGGAGGCAGAAGTTAAGTGAGGAGATGAAAAGAGTGTATGTCAGGCAAGACATCAGGAAGGTCACAAGAATTAGGGCAACACCATTGAGGATGATGTGGTGTGGAGGAGAGTTAAGTGGGACATGAAATAAAACAGGTAAAATGTTTGGGAAACAGGGAAAACTTGAGGAGGGATATGTTTAGGGATGGATTGAGAAAGAATGAGGTGGTTTAAAAGATGGTGAGGGACTAGGAATGGAGGACAGGAGGAGTAAAACAGTCTACAGAAATGAAATTTGGGGAGATGGAAAAATGGAAGAAGATGGGATCATTATTAGAGAGTTAAAGAAAAGCAGTAATGAAGAAGATGCAAGAGATTATACAGAAGTGGGAGCAGAGCTGAAAGGAGACTTGAAGGTATAACAGATGGGACATAGGGAAGTAAGGTGAAGAAAGACTGCTGGTGATGCCATTGCCATAGGTGTTAGGAAATGTGCTACTATAAGCACTTTACAGACCTTGAGTTAGGGCTATATGAAATGTATCAGTAAGAACAAAATAGTTACTACATGTAGTGATCTGCTTGGAAACAAGCAGACATACAGGAGAGTGTGAGAGAGAGAAAGAGAGTGTGGAACTGGTACAGCTGAGATGTGGAAACTAGGGCAATCTCTGAGGAAGGTGGAGTATCAGTATGCTGTTTTTCACTCTTCCTTACTCATATGCCAGCACTAGCAGATATGAGATAAAAGGGGAGTTTAATATCTGGTTAAGCAAATGGGGAACCAAAGGCCAAGTGATAGTGGGTAGGTGTTGGTGGGCTATCTGAAATGACTATAGATGGAGGGAAGAGTGTATGAAGGCAGTGGAATCAAGTAATTGGAATTGTAGATTTCTGAAGATGGGCTAAGATGCTGCTTGCTGGAGGTCAAACATAAGGGGTTGAGGAGCAAAAAGCAGATGGCTGCTGAGGAGGCGACGTCTGTTGTGTTAGGCAATTTAAATTGGCAGGGAGTGCACTGTGCCACAGCATCAGTTCCAGGGAAAGAGTTCTACTGGTGGCAGTTCAAGAAGGACATCTTGGATCTCTGGTTACATGCCACAGATAGAAGTAAAATATTCTGGCAGTGATTCTTATCAACTTGGAAAAGGTTCAGGATTTGTAAAGCTAAGGAATTTTTTGAAGGATGAGAGGACATGCAGTGGTATGATTTGACAATAGATAAAGGGGTAGGATAATGGTTGCTTGGTGGCTGCACTTCCAGAGCTTACACCCTGAAGACACAAGGAAGCTGCTGGATGAGTCTTGGAACTTGGGAGAGGGTGAATGAAGATTATGGCTGCAAACAGAAGAACGATAAATAAGAGATAGAGGAGAGATAGAAAGTTGTTGCATTTTACAGAGGAAGTGAAAATAGTGTTTTAGAAGAAGATGGAAGAGAAAGAGAGAGAGAGAGGCACATTGAAAGGTCAGAGATGGGGAAGGGCAGATTTGGAGTGGGCAGAATTTAGTAGATCAATGAACATAGCAGTGGAAAAAATGTTAGGAATCCAAGAATGGGCAAAAGTTACTACATTATGAGCAAATCAATGAAAATATAAGGAATCCAAGAAACACAAAATAAAAGAGGGAGAAAGGACTAAAGGAAATGTTTTTCAAGTACATCAGATGTAACATAGACCACAATCTAAAATAACTTTTTAAAGAACACAGTGGAAGTTCATTGGAGGCTTCAAACCAGATTGACTCAGTTGTGTAGGCAGATATAAAGGCTGTAGAAGTGTCGTCAGAGGCCACAAATCAGGCAGAATGACTCACTCAAGGATGTAGGCAGGCGTACATTGAGTAGTAGTTTGCTGTTTACACCTTTTAATGACTGAGATTACTCAAGGTGGACTCACTACCTCAGCTCCATAACTTATTTTTTTAATTACAGAATGAACTATTAAGCAGAATTCACGTTATAGTAAAGGTGTGCTTTCTAAAACATGCATATGGAGTGGAGCCCAACATTCTGGAAGGTCATGTACCTTGGTGTACAAGTTGGTGTACATTTCCAAAAATCCTTACTATATGCTTGGACTGAATGCATGTTTCATTTGCATCTCATCAAGGAGAAAGTAAGGAACCTGTTAGTCTTGAAGGTGAGCTCATTAGAATAGTTAGACTAAATGCCTGGATACTGACATCTGACAGCCAGAGGTGGCACTGTGTCTGAAGAGGCCAAAAAAGGAGATAAGACATAATGACTTGCAAGTCTAGAAGAAATGGCTGAGGTGCTGGCTGGGCATTAACTGAACTCAAATCTATCACTGGACTGGCATGGACCATGATGCACTGAAGTTAATTAGTTTAATTCACCTTAATGAGAACACAGCAGGGTCAACTTGTCTGATAATCTGATATTACAAATGGAAGAAGTGAAAAATAGAATGGTGGCTTTTACAATAAATAAAACTTAAAAAACAAATAACATTTCATAACTGACCTCCCGTGTATATCCTGCTCCATAGACATCTTTGTAGAAATTCCTTATACCGTCACCTTCGGTACAGTGACTCCCATATGGGGATTTCAGACGTTTAATGTGCACCTGAAAAAATGTAGAACACATTCTAATTGCTCATCATGAACTGTTTTTAAAAATTTAGCAAACTATTAGTCTTGTAACCTTGAGTCCTTCCTGTGTGACCACTCAGACATACTTCTTTTCAAAACCATTTTCAAAACCATTCCAAATGCTATTAAGGTCAGAAGAGTTTTCCAGTACATTAATCTACATAAAATACCCTATTTCTTATGTATATTTTTTTGTGTTTCTGCAGATTTGTTCACTTATCCTTGATGCTACATTGGTAGCCCAATAAAAACCTGCAGTAGTTCCTTGATTTTGCATTACTTATGATCACTCTCTTTTTGTAGATGTACTTCCTTGGTCTGTATCTATGCATTCCTAGCCAGGTGTTGAAGGTCCTTCCCTAGGAGTGCAGTTTCTGTATTTTCATGGATTTGTGAGGAACTGATAAATTCTATGTGCGATAATAATTTTTCAGCACGTAAATCCCTCTTTTCTAACATGACCGCTAGCAGTACTTTCCTTGGTAGTAGCACTGAGTTCTGAATGTTAAGGGATAAGCTACATTTTGTGCTACTGCTGAACCACCCAAGTAGTCCTTGATTCCCTCCCAGGATTTGTCAGAAAGGAACTTGATTTTATGCCAGTTTGCAAGACTGAAAGTGCAAACTCCTGTTAGAAATGAAGAGTAATGACTTAAATCTGCATAACAGGTCAAACCCTGCTAAGTTTTGGGCACGTTAGCTTACAATAAACAATTTATCAATATTTTTTCTGTTTGCAGTTAACATGTTTCTGTCTCATTACCATTATACAGCTACCTCTCTGTCTCTTCCTGTCAGCTGGCTGGCTGATGGATAGATGGACTATTTGTCTACCTGTCTTCTTTTCTGACAGAAACATTAGCTACTTTTTCATACCTGGAAGTAACATTATTTTTTCTTTTACAGAACAAAAGCAAGAAGAGTAACCATCATCATTCATAGGTAGGTACTAGGCTATCTGCCCAAAGTAATTTATAAGCCTAGCCAGAATGTGTTGGCTTTCGCCACCCCCTTAGATTAGTTCCCTGTGCCTCTGTCCAGCAGAGCCACTGAAGTGATCCCAGGGCTAAACCTTCTGTTTCCCATCCACTTGTCAAGGTTTCTTTTGCAGAGTGTTAGCGAGAAGCTCTGCCTAATGTTGATTGGGATCTTGTGCCAAAGCATGGGAAGTCTGTGGGACAGGAATCTATCCCTCCAGCACATCCTATTTATTGTTGTGGTGAGGTTTAGATCCCTAGATCATGTGGCTCGAGGGGATAAGGTTTTCTTTAGGTGGAGCATGTCTGTCAATTCTGGGATGGACATGGCCTTGTATGTCAGGCAGGGATCACCTCTTTGTAGGCGGTATGCAACCGAGTACAGCTGGAGTTTCTTCAGTCGAGCTACATAGGGCATCTGGTTGAGGCCACTGATCCTCTTGGTGAGGTACTTCTGTGGTCTTTCCAGCTGTTGCAGGTGTCTTTGTAAGGTACATCCCAAATGGCGCATTGTACTCTATGATGGATCTGATGAGTGATGAGTAGCGGGGCAGAATTACCTCTTTTGCTCTGGATGCAAACCCTTTTGTGATTAGGTGGGCCATGTAGAAGGATTTTCTAACCACTTTGGCAATGTGATTATCAAAGGTGAGATTACTATCTACTTGGGTCCCCAGATCCCTTATTACGTCTTCCATATTTAGGGGACTACCACCTATGTGGTAGTTTGTGGGTACTTTGTTTTTTCCAAAGGGGATGACTATGCACTTTTTTGCATTTAGCTTGAGGCCATGATTTTGACACCAGGTATCCGTCTCAGTGAGACCCTTTTGGAGGATGTCTGTGTCAGCTGGAGAGTAAATTATAGCCCCTAGTTTGCAGTTGTCTGCGAACTTGGTCAGCCATAGTCCTCTTGTGCTTGCCTGTACCTCTGAGAAGTATATGCCGAACAGGAGGATTCCTAGGACTGAGCCCTGGGGAACGCCACTTGTAACCAGTTTAGAGTCGGACCTAGCTCTCGCAACTCTCACCATGTGGGTTCTGGCCATGAGCCAGTTGGCAACCCATCTTGTGACGTAGGGGTTTATGTTCAGGCTAGTGAGCTTGTCTATAATACCAGAATGGTAAATGGTGTCAAAGGCCTTAGCGAGTTCTATGTAGACTGTGTGTACCACCTTTCCCTCGTCTGTAGCCTTGGTAACTGTCTCAAAGAAGTCCACCAGGTTTAGGAGGCATGATCTGCCCTTAACAAAGCTAACTGGGTAGAGTCCAGTGTTTGGAGGTTCCCAATGTCTCAGTTAATGAGTTCAATGATGATGCAAGCCTTGCAGACCAAGCTAGTCAGGCTTATAGGGTGATAGTTCCAGGGGTCTGTTGTGGCTCCACCTTTGTGGAGCAGAATAACCATTGCTGTGCGTTGCTCTATGGGTACATAGCCTGTGGAGAGGCTGAGTTTGAACAGTAGGTGAGGGGTTAGTTCGTCTTTGAGCTCGTGTAGGACACAGCCTGTGACACCACCGGTCCCATTGATGCTGTGTTTTTGGCTTTGGAGAGGGCTGTTTTAACCTGAGTGTCTGTGATTTCAGGGACTCTACATTCTTCTGGTATGGTTATGGGCCCTTTTGGCGGTGAGAGGGGGGTGAAGTTTCCGCTGAACCTGTCTGCCAGGATGTTGGCGATATCGGTCGGCTCAGTGTATTTTGTGCTATTCTGCACTAACTCTGAGCAGATCTGAGCATTGCCACTTAGATTCTTGACATAGCTAAAGAATGCCTTGTGGTTATCTTTGGAGTCCTTGGCAAGTTTTCTTTCAAAGCTCGCCTTGGATGATTTTATGAGGGATCGTAGTTTCTTGCTGATACTGATCAGGGATATCTTCCATTCTTGGGATTTTACTCTTTTCTCTACTAGTTTCCTCCTTCTGTTGTATAGCTTGTTTATGGCAGGAGTCCACCAGAATGGTTTCCTTTTCTTGGAGGAATGAGTCTTGGTTTTGCTTCGGATGGCATGATCCATGCATTCTTGTAGGTGACCGTAGAATGCATTGGTAAAGGATTTTGCAGCTTGGACAGCGTTATCCTTCAGCATGGGGGCTTTGAAACTTTCCACCTCGGTCTTAAGTAACGTGAAGTTTGCTTTTGAAAAGTTTTTCACAGTGGTTTTCTTGTCCGGGGGTGGGGGCGGAATGTGGATATCCAAAGTGATTTGTTTATGCTCAGATCTAACCAGCAAGGGGTTGACCTCCGGTGTGGAACACTGGTCGCCCATTTTGGTGATGACCAGGTCCAATATGTTGTCACCACTGGTGGAAGCGTTGACCGGTTGAACCAGGACGTTTGAGTTTATAAATTCTAGGAAACGTTGGGCAAGGAAGTTAGTACTTAAGTAGTTCTCCCAGTTAATGTTTGGGTAATTGAAATCACCCAATATTAGGGTGTTTGGTAGGACCTTTATGTTTCCCAATGTTTCCAGAAACGCGGAACTGGAGTCCTGGGACATGGTGGGTGATCTGTAGCAAGCTACAATTTGAATTGCAGTTTTGCCCGTTGTTAGTTGCACGTGGATGATCTCTGAAGCCTCGTCATGTGCCACTAACCTGGAGGTGTGAGTATCCTTGATCAATATAGATACGCCCCCACCTTTTGTATTTCAGTTTGGGTTCTGTGGCCGAAATGTATGGTATGAGTTGTAGCCTGGTAGTGCTGGGGTGCTCTCTGGAGCCTTAAACCAGGTTTCTGTTACTGCACATATTGATTATCTCCATAATGAGGAGTGCCTCGAGTGCATGCATTTTGAGGTTTAGACTTCTGGCACTGAGTAGCATTCATTATAATTGTCACTACAAATGTCCTTCGTTAGCACATTCACATGTAGCAGGTGGGGAATGTTGCACTTCTAACAGCAGGCATATATTCTTTAGCTTTTACTGAAAAATCAAGTGAAAAAGAAAAAGTCAAATATAAAGTATTTTGTAAAGAATAAATACTATTTAAAAAGTACAGACAGAAACATTGTTCAACAAACACTCTTGTTTTACAAAAAGATAAACTTATTCAAGATCTGTATAAAAAAGTATTGTAATACATTGCAATGTGAACAAAATATTTTCTATAAATTTTCTCAGGTTTATTTAATATCTTAGAAACTGTGAATACGAGACACACACACACACACACACGCACATAGCCACACACACACACTGTCAGTGGCATTTTGTTTAGCCAGATTTAAACTTTCTTATGACGACAGATTTTTTTTTCTGGATGTTTGCTTTTCAAGGAATTCACAGAAATAAGAAAATAATGGCTATATGCATAATTGACAATAAAAATAATATGCAGGCTATCTCAAGGTGCACAGCTTATAGTACAAGTATCACTTAACAATTTTCTGCAGCATCATGTACACTTTCAGCTGATACAATGCAGTGATTTGTATGTCATATGGTTTGGGCAGTATTAATATTCAGTCATGTGCACCACTGTGGTTTTTATTATAGATGTAGATACAGACATATAAAGATGCATACCATAACATAAACCCAAATCAACAGATGTCCAAAATGCTGGTATATTAAAACAAAAAAAAAATCAGCACCTGATATAAGAACATACTACATACCACAGAATCTCATCTTTTGTCATGCATCATTCACAAAGAACTTCATCAGTCTTCTTTCACATACAACCTCTTTAAATTTTCTTATGAAGTCATTTATGAATATTAGAGGACAACATCTTTTGGAGGTAGGGGTAAGAAGGAATGGTATGTATTTGTATATTTGACAGCTACATATTTAAGTATGTTACTTTGTTCTCTTTATTGTTTCATTTTTATCTGAGTCTGACATCAGAGGAGTGCACAGAAGGTGGATCTTTTTTGTAGTTAGGGGTAAGGTGACATGCTTGTAACTGTATGACAGCAGCAGCTCTAACTGCTACTCCTTTTGGCACAATTTAAGGAACATTTTACAGCACAAGCAGCTTGTAAATGCTCTGCTTCGGTTCACATAACCTAGTCTTCCTAATCTCCAACACATACTGCCTATCACTGTAGTGTCTCCTCTCTAACTCCTAACACATCACTAGTCTGATATAAATATTGTACATAGTAGTTTATATTGATTACCTTCTTAATTCATTTTTCTATTTTATATTAACTATTTTGTTTTTAGTGTGTTCTTTTATTGCATGCATTATTTTTATTTTTTTCCACTTGATGTTTGTTCACATTCTGGGCTAAGACTGAAATTGGTCCAGTGGGATCAGTGCTCTACCCCAGTTTGCAAATCTTGAAAATAAATGAATAAATAAAGTTACCATTTTTGTTTCACTTTCATTCTAATCTTACAAACGGAGATGTACAGAAAATATGGCTCCCTGTTTTCAAGGGTTGGGAGGTAATTCCTCAATCTAACACCTGAGGGCTACAGAGAAGGTGACTATCTTTTTGAGGGGTTGGAATAGGGAGGCAAGCGCAATTCCCAGAGATGATTTATACGTGTGTTATGTATCCTTGCAAGCATTTGTCTTCTCAGATTATTGTGAACAACTGTTCTGTTAGCTCTGTGGAATAAACCTAGTACAAAACGTATTTCTTCTTTGAAAAAAAAAATAAGACTGAATTTATTTTCTTAGTCATGACTTTTATTCAGGATGTAACTGGATTAAAATATTGAAAAAAAACCTCTGAAATGCACTTCAGAACATTTAGAACTCCATGGTTACTGGGGGCCTACTGACTCCCAGA
The DNA here is from genome assembly GCF_019279795.1 of Protopterus annectens. Classification (NCBI taxonomy): domain Eukaryota; kingdom Metazoa; phylum Chordata; order Ceratodontiformes; family Protopteridae; genus Protopterus; species Protopterus annectens. The sequence continues at coordinate 596,414,837 of NC_056750.1, forward strand.
TCCATGCTTTAATTCATGTATTCCCTTTATAATTATTATAGTGGCATCTTGGCTAGTTGCAGTGTGTTGAAAGGATGCAGAAAAAAAGCAAGAAAAAATATGAAGATAAGACAAAGTATGAGAAAACAAGATGAAGTAATCTGGATGGTGTGGAGAGGCCCAAATGGGAGGAAAATGGAGGGGCACTGTGTGTGTCCAAGGGAATGGGCTATGGTCAGTGAGGGTGCACCACTGAGTATTCTACCTAGGACTCCATTTCACATAAGGCCAGCATTGCTTGAGCCCTGGATTTACAGACACTAAAGTCACGGACGTAAGCATTCATCTGCTAGTGCACTGCAGGGGTACATGTATGGTGTACTAGACAGAAGCTTATTACATCTCTTACTTCAGTCACATTCTGAGTGCCACATACAAGATTCGGTGGTTGAAGACACAGGGGATGTAGAAGCAAAGTAGGCATCACAGCATCACTGCCTGTGTACCATGCAGCAGAATAGGATACCGGTCAACTACTAGAAGGTGGCTCAGGTAAAGCAGGGTGCATGGCATATGCACCTTGTGGTTGAAATGGGTAGACATCTCTCACATGCCAGGCTTGTCTGCAGACAAAGGTACTCAGCATCATGACTACTAGCCATGGAGATGTGGTAGCCCAAGCAAAAGGTATAGGATTTGATGTGTTTTGTGATAGGAGTGCACAGTGCATTACACAGTAGACTGCCTCTGTATGACCAACCAGCTCAGCTGGATGAAAGATGTAACTACAAATGATTAAAAAAAACCTCAGACAGAAACTATTGTAGTGGATGGAGGGAGGGGTGCAACTGCAAATGCTGATGGAACACAGCATGTGTGTGTGCTGCATGTGTATGTGTGTGTGTGAGTGTGTGTGTATCCAGGGAGAATGGGTCTGAGCATCTGGAAGCTCCTCCTAACTCAGGTGGAGAAATGGAGATGAACCACTGTTGGATCCCCTCCTGGTTAAGAATAACTGTATGATCATCAGGGCTGTAAACACTTCAGAGACACAAGTGGATATTCCCTACTGCAGGTATAAAAGCACAAAACCTGGTGTATGCATGTATGTGTATGTTTGTGTGCGAGTGAATGACTGTATATGTGTGTGGGAGTAGATGCTGCAGTACACAGCTCAAGGGAGGGAGCTCCATCCAGTTTTGCAGGTAGACAGTGGCGGGCAGCATATTTCAAATACATTTGGACTGCATTTGTTTCACTGCCTCTTTTTGCATATTACTATTCATTTGTGAGTACTTTTAAAAAAACAAGTGTATATAGCCCTAATTTAAACTCTATGTTAGAAGTTTTTTTTGTAGGGTATGTGAGAAGGAATTGGACTTAATGTTTAATAATAATTATAAATATAAAAACAAAATATATTATAACTTGACATGCAATGAATACCAAGCGTTATATAGATTACTTAGACACACCAGTATTTGTATTAAGCCTGCCGATAAGGGAGGAGCTACAGTTATTACGGATGTTGAATTTTATGAACAGTCTGTGTTAAACTTACTACAGGATAAGGAGACATATGAAGAGATAACACTACAAGGGATTAATGAGGTAATTAGATATGTTCACAATGTTTTAAATGATTGTTTATTTAATCATTGTATAACAGATGAGATTTTTAGATTTTACTTAGTAGAGTTTCCTGTGATACCTAGCTTTCAGGCCCAACAAAAATACATAAGGATGCTAAAAGACCACCAATGAGGCCTATCAGGACAGGGCTGGGCAACAGAAACAATGTCCATGTATGTTGAAAAACATTTAAAATTAATGTTGAATCAGTATAAAATTGTTTTGAATGATACTAAACAGTTCTTAGAGAATGTTTTTCAGTTGATTTGAATCAATAATATGTATTTGTAACCTTAGATATTTATTTGTTATTCACTTTAATACCAAACAGTATAGGGTTAGAGTATCTCAAGGAGTTTTCGACTAGACATAGTAATTATAGCCCAGTGAGAATTGATTTATTGTGTCTATTTGTAGAGACTGTATTAGAGAATAATGTCTTCATGTTTACCAAGAAATATTATCATAAAAAAAAATAGGTGTGACTTTGGGGACCCCCTGTGCGAACAGCTATGCCAGTGCTGTTCTAGCACAGTGAGAGTCCCTGTATGTATTAGCCAATAATGAATTTCTTTTGAATATAAAATGTTATCAAAGATTTGTTGATGACATTTATTCTTTGGTCAGGTGAAGCAGACATCTTGCACAAGTTTATAGAGTACCTGCATACAACAACCTTTTTTTGAAGTTCTCTGTTAAATTCTCAGATACTCAGATTGACTATTCGGATATAAGGTTGGAGAAGAATGATTTATATGGTCTTGTAACAACCAGGTATAGGAAAGAATGTCATAAGAATCATATCCTACATCCACCACATGTATGTAAGAACATAATTAAAGGACAGGCAATGAGGATTTCCAAGTTGAACAATACAGAGGGTATGTTTCATAGAGAGGTTGGGATAATGAGAAAGGAATTGTTTCAGAGGGGTTACAAATACAATGAAATAGAAAGGCAAATAAGAGATGTTACATGTTTAAGGGAAGGTTTAGCGGCTCTGTATTATTCATCTGTACATGAACACAGGAAGACAAATGAGGGGGAAAAAAAAAATATATATATATATATATATATATATATGTACACACACACACACACACACACACACACACACACACACATATAAGGAAGGCACTTAATATTTGCTTATCATATTCAAATAATATAGCAGAAGTTTGTGAGGTCATTAAAAGAAATTTTAACATCAGACCATCACAGTAATGGGTTCATAGGTTCAGGTCCATCTTTTAGTTTTAGGAACAGAAGCACACTAAAGAGGATGTTGTGTTATAACAAAAAAAGACACATATTCAGATGTTAGGATAGGCACCTTCCCCTGTAGAAGTTGTAATTTTTGTGACTTAATTAATACTGTCAACATTTTCAAACACCCTAGAACAAGCAGGGAATATAATTTCATGGTGGAAGCAACTTGTAAATCTAGAAACTTGGTATACATTGCTCAGTACTCTGTGCTAAATTCTATATAGGAAAAACAAACTGTATGTTAATGGAAAGTATAAGGGAACATGTTAGGGATATAAATCAGTGTAATATAATCAGTTCTCTAGCCAAACATGTAACGGAAACATCAGAAGAACATAAATTTAAGTTCCAAGTAGTTGAAAAAATATTAGATGATGGTAGAATGGGTGATATTATTAATAAAACAGAGGACAGAGAGCTGTTTTGGATTTTAAATTTACAGGCAGATAAAGAAGGTGTATTGAATGACAAGGTATCTTTAAGACCGAGACTAAAGAGGAGACCTTATATATTAGATAATGATGCATGATCATGTGATATGTGTTTGAATTTGTATTGGGGGTTGAAATTGGAGGTTAATATAAATTTGCCTTGTGGATGAGGTTAAATATGGTCTGAAGAAGTAGATTTTTGTCTATGAAAGTGCTTACCTGTACTATTATTGTATTATTTTTACTAATAAAAGTTTTGCCGATTTTATGCATTGTCTGTTATCTTAATATATTTTTACATGTTTTATTTGCATCTGGTTCCTTTACTGCTACTATTCATTTGTATCTCATAAGGGCTTCATACCAGATGGCAGATGTCGAAGCACAATCCACTGCTTACTTGTTGATGTGAATATGGAACAGAAGAGCACCAGAGCACCAAAAGAAGCTGATGTGGCAGGCTGTTTTGTCTGAAGAATGTATGCAAGTATGTATGTTTGCATTCAGCTGTCTTTATTACTTTATTGGTTTGATGTGGCTTCTTTTCATTAGTGTGTGTGTGTGTGTGTGTGTGTGTGTGTGTGTGTGTGTGTGTGTGTGTGTGTGTCTAGTTTCTGTGCATTTGTTTTGTTATAGGCCTTTGTGTGGTACAGAGCTTTATACATGGTCTTTTGTTATTTTTGCATTGACAGCTTCAGTAGTTGTGCTGTACTAGCAGAATAGTGGTTTCTGCCAGGTTTATAGACTTATGTGGCTGTGTTGTAACAAAGTTTCACAAGACTTTTCTTGAATATGACGTGGCTGTCTTTAAACTGTATTATCACTGTTAGTCACACAGTGTTGCCAATTTGCATATGAACCGCCCACATCCTGATTGGTGCACACTGTCATATTTCTTCTGAGCCTTGCTTTGCTAATGCCTGAGAATCTTGTGCAGGAATTTTTAGTCTGTTTGTGTATTAGCCTGTGCAGTGTGTTCCATGTCTAGGAATTCGCCTTTTATAGTGATACTAATAGTCTGGTTAGAAGAAGCTCATTTGTTGAATAGAGTGCTGCATAATGCAGTTTTGCAGTGTGGTTGATAAAAGAAAGGCTTTACATAGATTCCAACAGCTATTATCTTACTATGCTTGCATCAGTAAATACTTCAATTTATTTTAAACAGTAATGATCTGCAAACATTGACATTCTGTCTGTCTGTCTATCCATCCATCAGTCTATCTATGAATTGCATGTGTTTTGCCTACATTTCCTAATTTTTATCTTGATAGCATATTTTAATAATAAAGTTTTGAATGGATTATAATAAATTGGTTATAAAGTTAATTTCTTTACTGCATATGGTGTTTTTTCAGTTACTTTGCTTCTCTTCAGTAGGAAGTTTGCAAATGTTGAGTCTTTCGGCTTTTCCCGGTTAGGGGTCGCCACAGCGGAACTCCGGTCCACTAATGATTGGTAGTTGATTTTTACGTGCCGAGTTACCAGCCCTGACGCACAACCTTTAACGAAGGTATGCCCATTCACGCATATCTCCACGCAGAAGATGCTCTAGCTGAGAATCGAACCAGACAGCGTCTTACTGTGAGGCGACAACTTGCTAAATAATCTAAAATAACCTAGATAATGATTACGCTGCATTTAATTTCCTAGTATTGTACACATATTCTGCTGAAAGAGAACAAAAGGGCAAAACAGAAAACAAATGTGACAAAGCAGGAAGTAATGGTGGTGTGTGACTGAACTACAGATGCAGTCTCAGGAGTGTACAATTAATGGTGTTGTCCATTCCTGTTTCAGAAGTTATTCATGTACCCCAAAGTGTTCTTCACTCTTTCACTGCTCTTCTGCCGTTTCTGAGTTCCTCTGATTTTTTTTGTACACTCCCTGGGTTTGTATTCATATACATTACCTATCTGTAGCCTCACGTGTGTGTGTGTGTGTTTGTATTTATATATATATATATATATATATATATATATATATATATATATATATATATATATATATATATATATATATGGATATGGGAAAAGAATATGGACAAATTCCCCCTTTGGTCAACAGAATTGAGTCATCTACACAGCTGCACAAATGTTTGACAGGTGTGTGAGATCAACAGTCTCTGATTAGGGGAATATTCCATTTCCCTAGGGATTGTGTGATCTCAAGAGTTAGTATATATAATTGGCGAGGGTTATGAGAGGTGCATGGGGGTTTGCCCCTCTGCAAAAATGATGTTTTACTTTGTTTTTTTTTAACTCTGTTTTGCAAACACCAAGATTTGGCGCATATGTAGTGGCATGTCAACATTTGCAAAATCAACCTTTTTTGTATAAATTGTGTGACAAAAGGTTAAATAGCAAATAGCAAAGTAACTGATGCAAATAAATCATAATACAATTATCAATTTGCAACATTTGTGAAAAGAAACTAAGAAATGCATGATAAGTAAACAGATATGATACAACGTACAACTATACACTGATATTCAAAGTAACTGATTTTAAGATATCAGGGGTAGGATAGATAAAGTAATTCTGTGAAATATGTTGAATGTTTTCATCCTTTTTGACATATTTACTCTTCCAAGAGAAAGAATAATTCCTGCACTACGTAAAACTGTTAGGTCATCCTCACAATATAGCTCCAGAATCAGAATGAAATTATCCATATCAAGTAATTGCAGTGCCACCCCTCTGTGATGTTTTGAGTATGTGGCAATGAAAAAGTTATGAGGTCATTAATGTTCCACCATCTACCAAGAATGCATGAAGGGAATATAACTGCTTACAGACCATCTCAAAACATGGGGAGTTCCTGTCAGCCATCCAGAGCCTGGCAGAAGCAAGATGAACAAAATTTTATATTGTTGTAAATGCAACAGCCTACAGTTGCTGACCTTCTACATATAAACTGTCCATTTCAGCCATCAGTAAACACCATCCAATTCATCAGTAGTAATTATGACTGGGACAACAGCTGTGTGTGTGTCCTACCTGCCATGTCCACAACAAAGAAGGCCTTGCTATAACTTTATTGACCACTAAAGATGGAGCATTATTGACAGTGCAGACTTGAACATGGTTGACCTGTCATATTATATTTTTCAGCATCACCAAGCTCTGGAGCCTGAAAAATGCGGTGAATTTTTTAGTAATACTCCATCAGAAAAATGTTCTGTAATGACTCTTGCCATGGCGCTGTTCAAGAAGCTTTAACTTACATGCCTAGTTCTTTTATTCTCCATTGCTTTTTTGAGGTTGTAAAGGTAGCTATCTATAACAAGCATGTATTTTATGTGCTGATTCAGTACAATTTGATATTTACAACCAGTAGTGCTGGGAGCACTAAGTACACCACTTTCACATACTGACAGCCATGTCAAATGGGTATATGCAACCTGTCATGCATGCACAGCCCTGTTTAAACAACATTTGCTCCCACTGCAACCCAGTCAACAATCATCCATCATTCACAACACAGATAACCCTTCTGTGTAATAAATGGACTTAATGCGCTGTTAAAGAAATATTGCATAGACCTTTGTATTAACTCTCCTGTGCCCTATTATCATATTCAGTTTTGGTTACTATAATTCAAATTGTGAACCTTTTACCACCTAATTCCATTACTGCATTAGTTTGTCAAAGGCAAACAGAAATGGAACAACCTCTCTGCTCTAACAGCTACCAACAAAAGTTCAGGTAACAATGCAACTTAATAACCCAACCTTCCTGTCTCTCTGTAGCAGGAACGGTGCACAGAATTTTGTATATTGCTGTATATAGCCACCACACTACCCTTCTTCTTCTTTCGGCTGCTCCCGTTAGGGGTCGCCACAGCAGATCAACTGTTTCCATTTCCTCCTGTCCTCTGCATCTTGCTCTGTCACACCAACCACCTGCATATCCTCTCTCACCACATCCATAAACCTTACCTTAGGCCTTCCTCTTTTCCTGTTACCTGGCAGCTTCATCCTTAGCATCTTTTTCCCAATATACTCTGCATCCCTCCTCAGCACATGTCCAAACCAACGTAATCCTGCCTCTCTGGCTATGTCTCCAAACCTTCCAACTTGGGCTGACCCTCTAATATACTTATTCCTAATCCTGTCCATTCTCGTCACACCCAGTGCAAATCTTAACATCTTCAACTCTGCCACGTCAAGCTCTGACTCCTGCCTTTTTGTCATTGCCACTGTCTCCAACCTGTATAACATAGCTGGTCTCACTACCCTCTTGTTGACCTTCCCTTTCACTCTTACTGGTACTCATCTGTCACAAATTACTCCTGACACTCTTCTCCACACACTCCATCCTGCCTGTACTCTCTTCTTCACCTCTGTTCCACACTCACCATTACTCTGAACTGTTGATCCCAAGTACATAAACTCATTCACCTTCACCACCTCTACTCCCTGCATCCTCACCATTCCTCTATCCTTCCTCTCATTCACACACATATATTCTGTCTTAGTTCTGCTGACCTTCATTCCTCTTCTCTCTAGAGCATATCTCCACCTCTCCAGGGTCTCCTCCACCTGTTCCCTACTCTCACTACAGATCACAATGTCATCTGCAAACATCATAGTCCATGGGGACTCCTGTCTGATCTCGTCTGTCAACCTGTCCATCACCATTGCAAATAAGAAAGGGCTCAGAGCTGATCCTTGATGTAATCCCACCTCCACCTTAAACGCATCCGTCACTCCCACCGCAGACCTCACCTCATCCCACTAACCTCGTACATATATTGTACCACTCCTACATACTTCTCTGACACTCCCAACTTCCTCATACAATACCACAACTCCTCTCTAGGCACCCTGTCATATGCTTTCTCTAAATCCACAAAGACACAATGCAACTCCTTCTGACCTTCTCTGTACTTCTCCATCAACACTCTCAGAGCAAACATTGCATCTGTAGTGCTCTTTCCTGGCATGAAACCATACTGCTGACCACTAATCATCACCTCCCTTCTTAACCTAGCTTCCACTACTCTTTCCCATAACTTCATGCTGTGACTGATCAGTTTAATCCCTCTGTAGTTACTACAGCTCTGCACATCATCCTTATTCTTAAAAATCAGTACCAAAACACTTTTTCTCCATTCCTCAGGCATCCTCTCACTTTCCAAGATTTCATTAAACAATCTAGTTAAAAACTCCACTGCCATTTCACCTAAACACCTCCATGCTTCCACAGGTATGTCATCTGGACCAACAGCCTTTCCATTCTTCATCCTTTTCATAGCTATCCTTACTTCCTCCTTGCTAATCCACTGCACTTCATGATTCACTATCCGCACATCATCCAACCTTCTCTCCCTCTCATTCTCTTCATTCATCAACCCCTCAAAGTACTCTTTCCATCTGCTCAACACACTATCCTCGCTTGTGAGTACATTTCCCTCATTATCCTTTATCACCCTTACTTGCTGCACATCTTTACTAGCTTGGTCCCTCTGTCTAGCTAGGTCCTTTTCTCCCTCCTTAGTGTCCAACCTTTTATACAATTCTTCATACGCCTTATCCTTAGCCTTTGCCACCTCTCTCTTTGCCATGCACCTCATCTCCTTATACTCTTGTCTACTTTCTTCATCTCTTTGACAATCCCATTTCTTCTTCGCCAACCTCTTTCTCTGTATACTCTCCTGTACTTCTTCATTCCATCATTAGGTCTCCTTGTCCTCCTTCCTCTTTCCAGATGTCACACCAAGCACCCTTCTAGCCATCTCTCTTACTAGCACTGCTGTAGTTACCCAGCTATTTGGTAACTCTTCACTGCCACCCAGTGCCTGTCTTAACACATCCCTGAACATCAACTCACAATTACCCTTTTTCAGTTTCCACCATTTGATCCTTTGTGCTGCCCTCACACTCATCCTTCTCTTCTTGATCACCAATGTCATCCTACAAACCACCATCCTATGCTGCCTAACTACACTTTCCCCTGCCACCACTTTACAGTCTCCAATCTCCTTCAGATTGGCCCTTCTACATAAGATATAATCCACCTGTGTGCATCTTCCTCCACACTTGTATGTCACCCTATGCTCCTCCCTCTTGTTAAAATACGTATTCGTCACAGCCATGTCCATCCTCACACTATCCTATTGACCAAAATCAAAACATTCAGTTTTGTCAGAGTCACTTGATGTATGAATTCAACACAATTCATGTTAACAGTATTTGTAGTACAAACTAGCTCTCAGTCAAACCGCCACTTGGCTGCAGGCACACACACACACACACACACACACACACACACACACACACACACACACACACACACACACACACACACACACACACGTGTGTGTGTATATATATATATATATATATATATATATATATATATATATATATATATATATATATATATATACATATATATAAAGAGAGAGACAGGAGGAGAGAGATTTGTTTATTTCTGAGAGAGTAGATTGGTACTACTGACCCTTTTCTGTCATGAGTCAGACCAAAAGGCATTCCCTGACAGTATAACCTTACTTTCTATAGAGATACATACAGTAAAGTTTATTATAAAACCTCCTGGTAAATAAATCATCAGAGAGTTTGACAACAGAAAAGTAAAACTTGGCCCACCTTGTCTTCCATTTCCCTAACCTTTCCCTACCTATTGGTAAGCTGCTGTATATTATAATTAACCAACAAATGATTGTGTTTATTTTCCCACCCCTGTAAATAATTGCCTTATGTGAGTGACATGAATTTTTGTGGTCTTGTTTCTGTTTTTGGCATTGCTACCTCTTCAAGAAGGCTCTGTCAATTATATTTTGTGAAATAATGCTTCGTTTTATCTTCTCAAAGTGTACACCTTACAACTTTAACTTTTTTTTGCTGCTGTATGCCTCTTTTTTGAAATATAACAACCACTTACACTCTATGGATTTCTAAGAGGTATGTAAAATTTTCTGACATGCCCCCCAAATACGCACACATATACACTCACTTTACTTCAACACTGTACAAAGCAAGTTCTTCTAGCCTGTTTTTATATGTCAGTTACAGAATGTGCACTATTTTTGGTGCTATCTTTTTTTCCTATCTGTATGCATATGATGGTAATAGAATCTGCAAGGCTGCATACAGTACACCAGGTGGGGGTAAAAGCAATTGTCTTTAGTGAGAAATACGTATATATTTTTATTTGGGATGCTTATTCCCATATATGTTAGTATTCCAACAGCCTTCCCTGCAACTCCCTCACAGCTGAATATTCTACAAGCCGTTCCTCTGCTCTCTGACAGTCATTGCTTACCTTTATTTTTTGTGAAGTAATTGCCCACAGTTTAGCTGTTACTACAGTTTCTGTTCTGTTTTTATTTTAGCAGACCATTCCTATAAACATGTCTCGTATCCTTAATACACTTACTTGTATGTCTTTCTTGTGCGAGTTTGTGTCATTAGCACAAATGCATACCATTCCTTCCAGAACTACAGCAATGTTAGTTATATAAACATTAATAAAGACCAGCACTGATAGTGACTACTGTGGCACCTTTCTAGTAATCCTTAATTTCAATGGATTGTATTTAATATGACTCCTTCATTCCTGTTACCAAGCTACACAAACTTTCCTGTTTTGCTGGGCATTTCTTAGAGCCAGCTTCAATAGACTGATTCTCCTATGGGGCTTGGCGGCTCACCTTTGCAGAAATCCTGAAAAACTACTGGTTTTGTGTTAAGCTTATTTTTGTATAACAGTGCTCTGAGACCCTGCTGCCATTACTTTTATGGAATAAAATTTTATCTAGTCTGGTCCACTTACAGGCTTGTGCCCAAAACGGGTAGGCCTCTTGTGAAACATAATTTGTGGCTTTAGATAGAATACCTTTCTCTTATATTGTCTTACATCTGCTGGAAATCACAAGGCATATGTGGCAAGTTCAGAATTAATCAGACAGAGACAGACAATAAAGATTTTGTTTTTATATTTGTTAATTGGATAAGCAGACTTATCCAGGGACCTTTTTCAGCCACAATGCCATTGTATAATACACTCAGCAGGAAATGTATAATAAAAACAGTAATTTCAAAATAGTACTTAAGATATATACTTTTGGTCACATAAACAAATCATGAAAGAAAACAGTCAGAAGTGCAAGATAATATACATACACCCTGCTCAGAACAGTGTCAGTCACTGGTAAACTTTCATTTTCCTAAGATTAAGGATGCTATATATATATATCTACATAATTGGCTCCCATTATAGGTTCATAGGTTAGTACTAAGTTAACTGCCCTTGCGAGCCATTTTAAGCTTAGCCAATTATCCCTTGTGAGAATCAAACTCTGTACCTTGTGTTTGTAAGGCAAACACCTTAACCATTAGGCCACCCTCCCAACCTCTTTATTTAATTTAATAATTTCCTTAAACAAAACACAATTTATATTACACCAATGCTGTGTTGATTTTATTAAGGATTTAATCAAAATATTAATACATGAAATAAGCATATAATCATTTAAGATCAAAGATGACTGTCTTCATCATCTTGGTTTGTGCAGTAAACAAGTCCCGCTCTAATGAAAACAAAGAGCATCAACCACTGACACACACTAACCTAACCAAGTACAACCAAAGTTTTGACAGGTGAACACTATATATTGTGACTCCTTTGCACTTGGGATCCAGATTTTATTTTGATATTTTTTGTCTGATTTAGTTTTCTGTAGGAGGTCATCTCATACCAGTCTGCTATAGTTTTCCTTCAAAACCAGGTCATTGCTCTGACAGTAGTTTTCAGTCATGTTAATGAATGCATGAATTATAAAATAGCAGCCTTAGCACTAATCTAGTATAATCAGTAAATTTATTATTTCCCTCCTCCAAAAACAATCTGTTTACTACCATTCCTTATCTTTTCATTACATTTGTCACACATATATATTTTTTTTACATCAGACATGGTATACCTTAATTTCTTTGCCAGTTTTTGTGACTTGCTGTCAGTGTCTTCTTTCAGCCCTTTAGGATGTATTCATACTTCATCTATATCCCCATCAACAGTCTCAAATGTATTTATTTATTTATCCATTATCATTCGGGTAAGTGTGGACTGATTCTTCAATCACTTTTAGACACAACCTGGGTCATATAGGTATTTAAATTTTGCAAACAGATTACAAATGTTGAACATGCATTGCTGTTAATTACAGTACATAACAGACTCTGTAGAACTCTGCAAAAAAATGGAATTAGTTATTCAGCTAAATAGTAATTTACAGTTACAATAGAAAGAGTAAATTGTAGACTCAGTCTTAGTTGCTGATCTCAGACATGATCCCTGCTGGAGAGCAGGGACAAGAGTCATAAAGGTGAGGACTGATGCAGGGAAAATGTTGGCATGGCTATTGAAGTCATGGTGGTAGCATTTGATGGACACATTCGTGGGAGCAAGACACAAGCTGTTGGAGGGACATAGGCAGTCCATACAGAAATGCATGTGCCTATGTCACCATCCAAGGGGAGAGGTTAGTGCCATTTATACAAAAATGCTGTATGGCCAGGATGCCTGCAAGAGCTCCAAACTCTTTCAGGTTAGCCTGGATGACAGCCCCACCAGAGGGCTGTTGTTTTAGGGGATCTGAAGTAGAAAAACATCCTCACCTCTGGGAATAAATGGGCTGAAATCTGATGGAAAGAAGCTCAGTGGTTAAGAGGAGTGGGAGGACTTAGAAAAAAAATAAATATAAAAAAATACACATTTGCAGTACATGGATTATTTACAATTAATCAGTCTAATAGATTTAACATATTGAATATATGTGATGCAAACAGAAAGCTTGGAAGGAAACAGGGAATGGCTGTAGTTTTTCATGCTTGTTCCGAGAGGTAGGGGTTAGCTGTATATAGGGTACCAAGTTTTTGGTATTTCTTTTTTTTTAATTGAGTTTTGAATGAGAGACTCAAATGTTAGTTTGTCGTCTATGGTGATACCAAGCAGTTTTGTAGTGGAGACCATCTCAATGAGAGAATTTTAGAGCGTTGTGATTGTGATAGGTTGATTTAGTTTGGCTAGGGTTTTTGGTATAAACAGCATGTTTGGTCTTTTTTTCCCAGACTTCACCTGCCCTTAAAAACATTATCAATTCCTATAGTAACTCTAGGCCACTTCGTTCTTCTAAGAAACTACTGGTTCAAACACTCAAAACTAACAACTCAGCGGGTGACTCCCTGTTTGCCAACTTTGTTGGCAAAATTTGGAATTCACTTCCAGCTGGCCTTACTCTTGAACCCTTGTTAACTCAATTCAAAAACAGTTTTATACGGTATTTTACTACACACTGGGTATGTCCCTATTCCAGTCCTGACTAACTCCTTTTTTCTAACGTGTTCTAAACTACACTGTATGCAATACCTAATTTCGCTCATAACTGATAGTGTGTAACCTTACTTGTTTTTAATTATGATAGATTGTAAACCTTTCTAGTCTTCTATGAGGGCAATACTGATTGCACCCTGCAAATCATGTCTTTCTTTCTTGTATTGTGTAAAGGTTTATCTGCAGTATTGGAGCTTTTCTCCCCGGGCCTCTGCTGAAAATGGACATGTATCCAGTTAGACTATTCCAGTCAACAAATGTAAAATAAATAAAATAAAATAAATAAATAATTTTACTGTTCAGTAGTAGTCGTGATTTGTTGAGCCAATTTATTATGTTTGTGAAGGATTGTTGTGTGAGGTCTTTAAGTTCTTTTAAAGTTGTGGCTGAGCAGATGAGTGTGGAGTTATCTGAGTACTGAATGAGAGTAGAGGGTTGGGATACTGAACTCATGATGTTAAGTTGTCTATCTCGCCTTCATTCTTGCTGGTTGGGTTCAGAGACGATCCTCAGCTCCGACTCGGCCATCTTCTAAAGCTCGAGAGCTACATACTGGCTCGAGGCCTCCCCATATCCCATGATGCCTGGTGCTAGAAACCCAGATCTCATTTGCCGCTTCTGCTGCAAGGTTGCTCTACTGGCTCAGGTCGTATAAAACTTTTAGATTGTGTCTTTTCTGTCATAAAACTAGTTAGTTTTGCATAGAAATTCTCGTTTAGATATATCTTTGGTATAATAGTTGTGTTCATGTCTGATTCCTTATCTTTTCTCCTCAGAAACTTGTTTTTATTTAGAGAGTTTCCCCTCCCCCTTTTCTCTTTCCTCTTAAGGTTTTCCGGTTAAGTTGGAGGATAACCTTTTTTCTCCCTATCTCCCTTAAAAAAAAAAAAAAAAAAAAAAAAAAAAGAATTCCTTTATTACTGTCAGAAGATGTCTCTGACAGATGATCACACTTCTTTTGTTTATTGTCTGGGCACCACGCACCTGCAGGACTCTTGCTCGATTTGCCATGCGTTCAGTCCAAGAGTCCTGCAGGAGCGCAAAAACAAATTGATCTTGCGGGGTCTGCTTAAACCCCAAGATTCACCGGCGAAGGCTCAGCCCGTAAAATCTTCTAGGTCACCTAAACCTTCGGCTCCCAGTTCGGAGCCGTCGTTGGGTGAAGCCATACCATCCATCTTAGCTCCGGCTGGAACCGATGTTCCTCCCTCCTAGTCGGCTCCGACACATTCTTCGGAGCCATCTGAGAGTTGAAAAAGGTCCAGGTCTCCTTCTCTGGAGTCGATACGTTCGGCTCCGAAGTCGCCTCTGCTCCAGTCGGAACATAGTCATCGCTCATCCCACTCTTCTCGGTCCTCAAGACTTTCGGACCATGACTTGGAAAGAGTGGTCAGTAGGCTGTTAACATCACAGGCCCTAGCCAAAATGTTGTCCAGCCCCCCTCATCAGGCGTCGGCTCCATCCACAGCTGTAGATATTCCTCCTCCGATTCATCCTATGAGCTCGGAACCGGAGTTCGTTGGGGTTCAAGTCGTGGAACCGTCGGCTCTGATACCTTCTTCTTCGGTTCCATCATCAGCTCCGATCCCTTCCATGGTACCATCCCTGGAGGGATATAGGCTCCAAGACTCCCTTGTCGGCTCCGAGGGGGCGAGTGGCATCGGATCCTTGTCCAACCCCGCTCTCCCCCTTGGTGCTTCGGCTTAGGTGAGCTCTGCTCCCACATCTGCCTTGGAGCCATCCCCCTCAGTGCAGGGAGGGGTTCTGGTTTCTTCGGAACCGGACAAACCAAACAAGCAGAAAACGATAGGACAAACTCGCCACCACGGAGACCAGTTCAGGAAACTTTTTATGTAACTTTTAATATGAGACAAACGCCAATCACTCCAAAAACATGAACGCCTTAGTTTAAAATCATACACTGCGTTTTCGTCACCTTCTCGACTTCATCAGAATAACCAGTACATCCATTAGAAGTGCATTTATATACTCTCTACCTTCAATTAATTAGTCATTAAATAGAATCAATTAAGATTTAAAACAATAGTTCAAGAATGTTTAAAACTGCTATGTTCTCCATAGTACTACAAATACATTTCTATCATACAAAATATATTTCTTAAAACATTTTTTATATAAATAAGTTAAAATATGTTATATGTTTTTTCAGAAATGTTTCCCTAATACAATTATACTTTATTCCTATATAATGTCTCACATTATATGAATTTGATTTTGTATTCTAGTACCTGTGAGTCTCTTTCAATGTATTTTATATATAAATTTAACTGAGAATGTCTTAAATGTTTTAACATATATTTTATGATAACATACTTCTAATTCTTATATTTATAAGCAATCATATATATTTTCATGAATTATACATATATTTAAAGTATATAAGTTATTTATGAGAATATTTATATAATAATGGTGCAGTTTTTAACTTATTTATATAAAAAATTTTTTAAGAAATATATTTTGTATATAAATGCACTTCTAATGGATGTACTGGTTATTCTGATGAAGTCGAGAAGGTGATGAAAACGCAGTGTATGATTTTAAACTAAGGCGTTCATGTTTTTGGAGTGATTGGCATTTGTCTCATATTAAAAGTTACATAAAAAGTTTCCTGAACTGGTCTCCGTGGTGGCGAGTTTGTCCTATCGTTTTCTGCTTGTTTGGTTTGTTCGGAGTACTATTTGCAGTTCCTTATTTATTTTCTTCTTCGGAACCGGAGCCATCTCTGCATCCGGGCAGGGACGCCTTTGAGGTGATGAGGAGTGTACTGACCCCAGAGTCAGTCCCACGATTGACCCCATTGGCTCCTCCCCCTAGGGTGCCTGCGTCAGCCTCTGCCCCTCTTCCAGACCCAAGCGTGGGGATCCAGCAATCCAGGACACCCCTTTGGGTGTATCCTCCTCTTCCGAGGCCTCCCCTGACTATTCAGAGGAGCCACCTTGCAAGAGGAAATGCAAGAGGAAGCATGTTGACTCCCCTGAGTCTGTCACATTGGATACCGACTTAGAGGAGTCGGAAGGGTCCCCAAGATCCCCCTTTGAAGATGTCTCCTTCTCAGACATCCTAGAGATGCTTAGGCAGAGGGGGAACTGGACTGCCCTAAGCCCTTCCGAGGATGAGTCGGTATTCCTGGACTCGTTTGGATCCCGACCTTCCACCTCCTGGGTGTCTCCGCCTTTCGACCCACTGATGTCTGTGGTGGCTTGGAAAGCATGGACGGCTCCAGACACAGTGGAACCGACCCCTAGAAGACCTGCCAAATTCATTACTGCACCATAGGACAAACAGTTCTTGACCAAAGGTGTCCCTGTTGATGCCATGGTGGTAGCGTCGGCCACAAAGAAGGAGTTGGCTGAAACTTCTTCATCTGTCCATCCCCCTAACAAGGAGTCCAGGACGATGAACAGATATGGGAAGCAGATGTTCTCTTCAGCGACTTTTTCTATGCGGTCCCTGAATTACCTGTGCCACTTTACCTGTCTAAAGAGGGATCTCCTGAAAGAGCTTGGAGATACCCTCCAAGATCCATTAGCTGAGGGGGCCCAGGCTAAGGCAGCCTCCCAGCTGGCGACTCTTAATTCAGTGGTAAACTCCTCCATGAGGCACATTTCGTACGCAGCCAATGGGGCGAGTAGAGCCGCAGGCACAGGCGTGGCCCTAAGGCGGCACACTTGGATGCGGCTATGTAACTTTGCAGAACCTTTCAGAGCGTCTTCCACCAATACCCCTTTTGATGGTTCCTCTCTCTTTGGATCACAGGTGAAGGATACCCTTACCAGGTGTGAGCAGGAAGGCAAGACTCTCTCTGCCGTAGGAGTCCATTTTTCCACTCCTTCCAGACCATATCCCAAGGGTCAGAAGAGTGGAAAGATGTGGTTCCGGAAATCTCAGGGAGCCTTGCCGGACACACGTGGTGAGTTTCCCTCCAGGTGCAGAGGAGGGAACAATATCAGACGCCGCCCTCGTGGCAGAGGGAGTCAGCAAAACCAGGGCAGCAGAGAATCTTTCTCTGACAAGCCCTTCCAGCATCCCTGAAGGGTTGCCCGGCTGCTCACCTCTGGAGGCAGTCAGGGGAAGATTATTGCTTTACCCAAGAGCCTGGCAAGACATAACACAAGACAAATGGGTACAGTCCGTTATATCCGGAGGCTACAGAATTCCTTTTGTTCACGCTCCTTTATTGTCTAACAAGTCCCTTCCAGATGCTCCACCCAATCTAAGGGATCAAGCAGTTCAGGAAGTTTCAAAACTGCTAAGAAAAGGGCCATCCAGCAAGTCCCAGCAGACCAGCAAGGATCCGGAATTTACTCAAGGTTCTTTTTGGTACCAAAAAAGACAGGGGACTAGAGACCCATTTTGGATCTCAGCAGACTAAACAGGTCTGTACAAAGAACAAAGTTTCGGATGGTCACGCTACAGTCCATTTTACCCTTCCTGGGTCAGGACAATTGGATGTGCTCCATAGATCTTCAGGATGCGTACTACCACATCAAAATGGACAGGCGCTCCAGAAGATTCCTGCACTTCCAGCTGGGAGCCAGCCATTATCAGTTCAGAGGTCTGCCCTTTGGTCTCACCACAGCCCCCAGGGTGTTCACCAAATGTATGGCAGTAGTTACCACTCACCTGAGACGGCAAGGATTCCAGGTGTTTCCGTATCTAGATGACTGGCTCCTCACTGCTACCACCAGGCATCACCTTCTGCAAGCCAGAGACTATACTATCCAGACGTGCTCCATACTAGGTATCACTATAAATTTCAAAAAATCTGCTTTGTCTCCTTGTCAGTCTATCATCTTTATAGGCGCAAACTTAAATACAAAAGACAGGTCAGCCAGCCTTCCACCAGACAGGGTGTTAGTCATTCGGCGGCATGTCCAGGTCTTGTTACAGTGCAAGAGAATTCAAGCCAGGTTCGTCCTCCAAACCCTGGGTCTTATGGCAGCAGCAATCATACTCGTCCCTCTGGCACATTTTCACACGAGGATCTTCCAATGGCTTCTTTTCACCCAATGGTCCTTCCAGCAGCTTCCCATGTCTCACATGGTTATCATCACAGAAACATGCAAAAAGCACCTTGCGTGGTGGATGGTCTCCTCATCAGTGCCCCTGGGCAGACCATTTGTACTTCCCCCTCCAGTTGCTACGGTGACCATGGATGCCTCCCTGATCGGGTGGGGGGGCATTATCAGGGCAGAACAGTCCAGGGTACCTGGCAACCTCAACAGTACCATCTGCACATAAACGTTTTGGAGATGAGGGCCTTGCTTTTAGCGTTGCAAGTTCTTTAGGACTATCTTCCTACCGGGACAATTGCAATTCAAACGGGCAATATGTCAGTCGTGTGGTACATCAACAAGCAGGGCGGAACCAGGTCCTACCCCCTATGTCGAGAAGCACTCAGACTCTGGTAGTGGGCGATCGCTTCCCAATGGTTTCTGACCGCAATGCATATCCCTGGGAAATCCAACGTCATAGCAGACAGGCTGAGCAGAGCTATTCTCATGCCTCGCGAGTGGTCTCTGAATCAAGTAGTAGCGGATCAAATCTTCCGCAAATGGGGGCAACCTTGCTGCGACCTCTTTGCCACCCCCTTCAACAGCAAGTGCAGCAACTTCTTCTCTCTCCTACCACATCCAGAGCATTCCCCCAGAGACGCTCTATTCCATGATTGGCCTCAGGGACTTCTGTACGCATTCCCTCCTTTTCCTCTAATTCCCAAGCTGATTCAGAAAGCTACTGTATTGGGTTGCAGAATGATCCTCATTGCTCCGTACTGGCCTCGACAAATATGGTTTCCGTTCCTTCATCATTATCTTATTGAGCAGCCTTGGACTCTGGACCCAGCTCCAGACCTCTTGATCCATCAATTGGGCGGGCTGCATCATTCCCTACAATCTCTCAACCTCACGGCTTGGTTACTCCACTTCCAACCCTAGCCAGGCTTCCTGATATCTCCCAATTGGTGCGTGAAATCCTTTTATCATCGCACAAGTCTACCACTAGAAAAACTTACGCTAGTAAGTGGAAACATTTTTCTTCCTGGGCAGAGGCTAAGAATATAGACCCCTTTTCAGCCTCTGTTCACCATATCCTGGAATTTCTTGCGGAGCTCTTTCATACTGGGTCCGCTTCCGCTACAATTAGAGTGCAGTTAGCCACAATTTCAGATTTTCACATTGGCCTTTCAGAAAGTAGTATAATGTCTCATAAGCTTTGTAAGGCCTTCCTCAAAGGAACCACTCTGCTCAGGCCCCCGGTTAGAGATCCTCCACCCCATGGGATCTGAATTTGATTCTAGCCTCTCTAATTTTGCCCCCCTTCGAACCTGCAGCTTCATGTTCTTTGAAGTTTGTATCTTGGAAAACACTTTTTCTGGTAGCAATTACTTCAGCGAGAAGAGTTTCTGAACTGCAGGCTCTTTGTATCCGTCCCCCGTACCTAGTGTTCCACAAAGACAGGGTTGCTCTTAGGACTAATCCTTCCTTCCTTCCTAAGGTCTCTTCTGAGAATAACTTGAACCAGTCCATTGACCTTCCTGTATTTTTTCCCAGCCATTCCAACAGGGGAGAATATAAGTTACATCAATTAGATGTTCACAGGCAACTGCACTTTTATTTGCATAGGACTAAGGACTTCAGAAAATCGTATCAGCTTTTCCTCTCTTATGCAGAGGGCAAACAAGGCCTGCCAGTATCAAAAGTAACTTTATCTAGGTGGCTGACTTCTATCATAACCTTTATCTATCAGTTGAGGAAGAAAGAATTGCCTGTTAAACCTAAAGGCCACTCCAACAGAGCATTAGCCACTTCTGTTGCTTTTCAAGCTAGGTTGCCCATGGAATCTATTTGTGCAGCAGCCACTTGGGCAAATCCTCATACTTTCATCTTGCATTATAAGTTGGATGTGGTTTCCAGGAGCAGAGTTGATTTTGGTTCCACTCTTCTGAAGAGTCTGTTCCACTGAGCCACCCTGGATATTAGGTGCTAGGGACGCTGTCCCAACCAGCAAGAATGAAGGCGAGATAGACAACTTAACATAAAGAAGTGATGTACCTACCATAACGTTCCATGTTAGTTGTCTCCTCTCACCTTCTTTCTTGCGTCCCACCCTCCATCCCCCTATCCTACTAGACCGAGAAGAGTTTCTCTATGGATTTACACTGGCTGAGTCTTCTCTGGCTATCCCACTCTACCTAGTAGTCTCTATAGTTGGGCTTATGTATGTTAGGATAGGATTCCTTCATTATTTTGTCTGCTGTTAGTCTCACCAAACGAGATCTGGGTTTCTAGCGCCAGGCATCATGGGATATTGGGAGGCCTCGAGCCAGTATGTAGCTCTCGAGCTTTAGAAGATGGCTGAGTCGGAGCCGAGGATTGGCTCCGAACCCAACCAGCAAGAAAAAGGCGAGAGGAGACAACTAACATGGAACGTTATGGTAGGTACATAACTTCTTTTTATTGATATATATGTTTAAGAGCAATGGGAAAAAAAGGGAATCCTTAAGGCACACAAATCATAACATGTTGGAAGGAAGAAAGAACAGATTGCCATTTAATACATTGCATCCTATTGCTGAGATAACTGTCAAACCAGGAGAATGTAAATTGGGAAGCTGTAATGAGGTTAAGGTGTGGAGTAGGTTTTGGTGAGTGATTGTGTCAAATGCTTTTCAAAGATCTAAGAATATGGAGAAAGGGGTTCACTGTGTAATACCGAAATTCCACAATCCTGAGACTCTGAATACCGATGACCAGAATTTCGAAATTGCGGAATCTCAAAAATAGTGACTGGAGATTGCCGTACAGTGCTGAATGGGAACTTTGCCATGCACTCCACTGTAGTGCTATATCGGAGTTGGTATATTTAAGTTGCAGGGGGTGTGGGCAAGCCCTCTGCATAAACATTAGTATAGCTGGTTTTGTGTTTTACTTATTTTTTTATAATTCAAGATTCTGGTCCTCTGTTTTCACGATTGTGGAATTTTGATATTTAGTAGTGAACCCGGAAGAAATGACTCTGTGGTTGCTGGTATTTAGGAAGGATATTAAGGTGGTAGTGGTGTGGAGAGTAAGTTATTTTACAGGCTCCCAATTGAAATGTTGGTACTCAAAATGCTGAGTGCCAAAAAGCCAAAAAAAGAGATAAAACCCAGAGGCGAGTGAAGCTTGAAAATTGCCCTTCTCCTTAAAACTTCTTTTTGTAGAGGGGCAATATCCTCCTGCACCCCCACCAAAAAAGACTTATATGTGCCAAATCTGAGATCTCCATACTTCAAAGGAAGGGCATATTCTGAGAAATGGCATTTTGGACATAGAATATGTAAATCCATTCTTTCAGCTATTCAGTCTTTGTATTTCGGGACTCGCTCAAGTGGGTTAAGACATTTAAAATGGTTGCCTGTTTTCTAATAAATATGAGAGGGATTGAAAGTGAATGCATCTTTTGAGGATCTTTGATAATGGTGGTAGGATGGCGATGGGTCTGTAGTTTGTTAATTCATATGGACAGTTATCTTTCTGGAGTGGTAATACTATATACTGCTTACAAGATGCTGGGACCTTAGATTTTTTAATGGATCAGTTAATGAGTATAGCAACAGGGTGGGCAAGAGCTTTGGTAGCTTTTGATAGGAATTGGTTTGGGAGGTTGTCTGCTGCTGGGGTTGTAAGTTTAAGTTTTCACAGCAGTTTTCTAATTTTGTTTGTTGTTATGCGTTGAAATCTGAAAGAGATGTTTGAAGTATTGATTGGTACTGGAAAGGTGATGTCAAGTTGGGGGTTGATGTTTTTTAGGGGATGGTTGACCAAAATTTGTGGGTGTCTTTAGAGTTATTATTATGTAGTGAACTGATAACACACCAAACAGCCAATACTTAATCCAGCAAAAATTTATTTTATTTCTTTTCCAAAAGACCTGGTACCTCGGCAATTCGCCTTCAAAGGATCACAATTCAATATAGCACAGTGGCAGTATTTATATAAACATTAATTGAATCAATCAATCAATTAGTTATATAGTTAATTCCAAAAAAGGAGGGAAAAGAACTTGTAATAATTCATCAAATAATTCATCACATTCCTAATTCTAAGAGACGTGGAAGAGGTATTTTTCGTGACTAGGTATACAGCCTTTTCTGAAAAATTTGTTTCTATAATAAAAAGATTTTGGCATTTGGTTAGTGAGGATGATTGTATAGGTGAGCTTTTTCCTCACCACATAACGTTTTCATACAAAAAGGGAAAGAATTTAAAAGAAATATTAAATAATAACCTCTTAATAAAAAGAACCTCTCATACTACTAACTTGGGATCATTTAGATGTGGTTCCTGTAGTCTATGTGATAGAATTATTAATATCAAGTCTATTAACAATGTTAACCATTACCCCAAGCACTATTTCAATTGAAAATCTATTGGCGTTGTATACACACTTACTTGCAGTTGTAATAATATATGGTATATTGGACAAACCAAAAGAATGGTCAGAGTTAGAATTCTAGAGCACTTAAGAGACATTCGGAATTTAAATTTATCTAGTCCAGTTGCTAAACACTTCTTTGAAGCTCATGAAGGGAAATCAGATAGTTTAAAATTCAGCATTTTGGGTAAGCCTTTTTGTTGTAGAGGTGATAATATTTGTGATAGATTATTGGAGCTAGAAACTAGGATGATTTTAAAGTTCAATACTTTAAAACCTTTTGGTCTTAACTTAGAATTAGGAATGTGATGAATTATTTGATGAATTATTTAATATATTAGTAATATTTTTTGATAATTAAATTTATATAATAGAACAATATGTTTATATTTATACATGATATTACTAATAAAACAATATAACTAGTATATTTAGAATGTATATAATTCATATGAATATTTATTTAAAAAAATTATAGTATGATCACTTTAAATATGTATACAAGTTCTTTTCCCTCCTTTTTTGGAATTAACTATATAACTAATTGATTGATTGATTCAATTAATGTTTATATAAATACTGCCACTGTGCTATATTGAATTGTGATCCTTTGAAGGCGAATTGCCGAGGTACCAGGTCTTTTGGAAAAGAAATAAAAGAAATTTTCGCTGGATTAAGTATTGGCTGTTTGGTGTGTTATCAGTTTACCTACTTTTGTGCTTTTTGTATCGTTTGCTTTATCTTATTATTATGTAGTTTTAGATAGTATTTTTTTTTGTCTGAACTTGTTTCTTTTTTGGCCAAGTTGCGAAGTTCCTTGAATTTTTTATGAGTAGTGCTAGTTCTGGTAGTATGCCAGGATTTCTATGTTTTGTCCATATTTTTTTATTATTTCTTTCTTTTTTTTTTGTTGTGGTAACCATAGGGCTGGATTGTTTCTAGCTCATCTTGTTTTGGGTGGAACTTGACTATTTAGGATGGAGAGAAAGGTGTTATTCAAGTAATCTACAGCATTTTCAGTGATAATGTTTTAAGCTGTGTCCATGGGAGTTGTTTTAGGGTGGTTATAAATTTGGTAAGATTGAAGCTTTTGAGGAACCTGACTGATTTAAACTGAGGAGTTGTATGGGGTTTTAGAATCCTGGTGGATTGTGTAGGCAGGGGCGATGATCACTGAGGGTATCTGGTAGGTTACCTGCTGATATTTTTTTTCAGGGATGGTAATTAGTATCCAGTTAAGAATGGAGTAAATGGAAACTGGTTTGTTTATACTGGTTGGTGATGTTATTTTGTTGGGTAAATCTGAAGAGGTTGATTGATTTTTTCCTTGTGTTAGCCCAGTTGATATTTACATCCATAAGTATGATTGTTGACGTTTACATCCCTAAGTATGATTACGTCTTAGGTGATGTGGGTGAATACATACATACATACATACATACATATACATACATACATAGAAATATTTCAAGCATGGGCATTAATGCCCTTCTAACTTGCCAATATACCAAAACAAGTGTCCAGGCTGTGCTCATATTATCTAAACTAGCACTTGCTTTAATGTAATTTGGCAGTCTGCTCCATGCATCAGCTACTCTGTCAGAGAACCAATTAGTACACTTCTCATTCCTATAAATCTTCTACATAGGTTGTCTGATGATGATGCTCTAGTACGTTATGATAACCCCAAACATTCCCAAAGGTAGCTGTCTTTAAATGCCTTATATACCCGAGTAAAATCTACTCCTAGATATCTCTAAGAGACACTGTACAAGTTCAAATATGTTAGTCTTTCATAATAACTTAAATTTTCACATCCATAGATACCCTTGGTATATTTCCAGGTTTACCATCATTTGTGCGAACGACATTCTGTCGGCACGTATGCTGCCAAAAATCAGAATGTTGTGCACAAAATGAAAAGTGTATGAGACAGTCGGAGACACTTATGCGAATGTAGTAGTGCATTCGCATAAGTGTGTTCGACTATATGTACGTAGATTGCTGTACAGTGGGGACTCTTTATTAACTACCTCTCCTCCTGGCTGCTGTGTACCCCGGCCCAGTGGGTCTGCTTCTTCTTACACTTGTAACCTCTATCCTGCTGTAAGCCCTCTGACCTGCCTGCCTTTCAAGGACCCCCAAAACTAACGTCAAACATCTCAAATACATCCTTGAGGAAGTTGCTGACCTATACCAAACTACCCTCCATCTAAAGGATTCTGTGAAACTTGTAACCTCTATCCTGCTGTAAGACCTCTGACCTGCCTGCCTTTCAAGGACACCCAAAACTAACGTCAAACATCTCAAATACATCCCTGAGGAAGTTGCTGACCTATACTAAACTGCCCTCCATCTAAAGGATTCTGTGAAACTTGTAACCTCTATCCTGCTGTAAGACCTCTGACCTGCCTGCCTTTCAAGGACCCCCAAAACTAACGTCAAACATCTCAAATACATCCTTGAGGAAGTTGCTGACCTATACCAAACTACCATCCATCTAAAGGATTCTGTGAAACTTGTAACCTCTATCTTGCTGTAAGACCTCTGACCTGCCTGCCTTTCAAGGACCCCCAAAACTAATGTCAAACATCTCAATACATCCTTGAGGAAGTTGCTGACCTATACCAAACTACCCTCCATCTAAAGGATTTTGTGAAACTTGTAACCTGTATTCTGCTGTAAGACCTCTGACCTGCCTGCCTTTCAAGGACCCCCAAAACTAACGTCAGACATCTCAAATACATCCTTGAGGAAGTTGCTGACCTATACCAAACTACCCTCCATCTAAAGGATTCTGTGAAACTTGTAACCTCTATCCTGCTGTAAGACCTCTGACGTGCCTTCCTTTCAAGGACCCCCAAAACTAACGTCAAACATCTCAAATACATCCTTGAGGAAGTTGCTGACCTATACCAAACTACCCTCCATCTAAAGGATTCTGTGAAAGTATGTTTAACCTAGCATCTAAGCTGTATAGTTAAATTGCTATTATCTCTGAAGAATAAAGTAACCATTGTATGCTAAATCAACTATTGTGCACTAAATCTCCCACCTGAGTCTAGTACCCAGCAGCCATACCCCCCCACTCTATCCCATAGGACTTGTTTGCTCCCTCCCCGACTCCTATCTACCAGCTGTGTCCTCTGTTCTCCGCTTTACCCGAACAGCTAAACTGTAATTTCTTCCATCTTGCCACTAGGTGGCACCCTTACATAAGCTTAAATAAGGCTTCCAAATACTCCTAACCCTATTTTTTTACGAATTAAAACTTGACCGCTCTGAATCCTTCTTAGTTATCTGGCATTCTAACCTGTAAACTTTCCAGACCTTTCTTACCCAATTTCCCTTACTGCAATTCCCATTTTCCTGTTACTCACTGCCTATAGGAGCTCTCCCCTCTTACCTGGAACTACTCACTGCCTATAGGAGCTCTCCCCTCTTACCTGGAACTACTATGTATGTAGTAGTATTCTGAAGGTTTCTCTGATTGTTTCCTGTGAGCTTGTCTTTCAATTGCTCAAACCCATCCGTTCGCCATGTGGGCTCACTCCGCTCCCCTACCCTACCCCCATATCCCACCCATCCCCAGTGCATCTAACCTTATACTTCTCAAGCCACACCCTAATCCTTCATGCAACCAATCAGTCTACTTATCTCATTTAGGCCCCTCCCCATTACCTCCCCTTTACCTCATCATTCACTCAACCAATCAGTCCACTTATCTCTTTAACCACTCCCCATTACCTCTATTTCCCACATGAGTACTCCCACTAGCTAATCCATGCTCTCTACAACTCCACCATATCTATTTAACAAACACCCCCCCACACACACAGAATCTATCTGTTTCACTAGCCATGGCCATTACAGTAAGGCCAGGACACACTAACAGGTTTCTCTTTTTCTCTATCCTTACTCCTCTAACTTTATTATATTTCCTTACATCCTATGAATATCTAACCCTCTCTATATTACATCTCCCCCTAAAACAAACTACCCTATGTACTAGTCTAGCCCCACAAATACACAGTAATATTATATCCTCTTCAGCCTTCCAACCTCCACAATTTCATAGACTTTACCATATAAAGTATCACCAGACCAGAAACTCTATCCCCTTTCTATGCAAGCTCTTGAAACACTCTCATACTCCTCTAGATCATCTACTACTTCATAGTGACATTCAACTAAACCCAGGTCCAAATACCTCCACCTCAGATCCCAATTCATCCTGCCCCAACACCTCCTACACTCTCACTAATTCCCATAACTCTCTACTCATAGGCCACCTCAATGTACGCAGCGTAAACAATAAAATTACTCAACTACATGCCCTCTTAGACTTACAGTCCTTTGACATCCTATGTCTAACTGAAATATGGCTCAAACATGCTATTAAGGATAATGATATAATCCCATCAGGTTACAAAATCTTACGCTTAGACCGACTTAATAAAAAAGGTGGTGGGGTTGCTATACTGTATAAATCTAAACTACAGGTATTATCAATAGATGTAAAACTTCCCCCACCCAGTAATGCTGAAATGTTAATCTGTAAGCTCCTGATTAATACCAATAAATCATTAAACATAATTTGCACCTGTATCCCCCCAGGTAATAATATTAATACTCTTGAGAATATCCTTAGTTGGCTATCAACTTCCTTCCCACAAGAAACTATACTCCTTGGAGATTTCAATATAGACTGGAACCGTTGTACTTCTGGCAAACCAAATACCCACATAAACCTTTATGGTTTTAATCAAATTATCACCTCCCCTACCAGAACCCATAAACCCAGCAATAAGCAAGCCACCTTAGACTGGATACTGGTAAACAACAACCCCCTCTCTTATAAAACAGGTACACTCCCAGATGATATTAGTGATCACTCCCTTACCTACCTAATCAGGCAAAAAAACATTATATCAAACCAAGCAACCTTCAGAACTAGCTACAAGAAAAAAAACTTCAAACCTGCTAGCTTCCAAGCAGAACTTAAAGCATGTAATTGGTCACCCCTAAAATACCTACCTCTTGACGAAGCTGTCTCTTATTTTAACACAAATTTCCTTCAAATCCTAGAACACCATGCCCCCTCTCATACAGTTAGGACTAGGAACAAACCAGCACCTTGGCTAACAAAAGAAACTAGACAAAAAATGATACAGAGAAATAGAATTTGGTCCAAATGGAGATATACCAAAAACCCAACTGATCAGGAAACCTTTAGACAGCTCAGAAATACTACCAAGAAATCAGTACTCCACGATAAAAAAACTACTACCAGAAATTCCAGCAAGCCCAGCATCAAAACCCACAAAAATTCAGGACAGGTATAAACAGCCTACTCCACCCAGGACACTCCAAAACACCTACACCTTCCAATCTAACTCTGAATACTCCTAGTCAAATTTTTCTCTGAAACAGCTCAATCCTTAGCAAATACCCTATCTTCCACTAGCATCCCTAAGACATGCTCTCTAACCAACTTACCTCCAGCCTTAAAACTGCAGCCTCTTCCAACAACTCTCATCCGTACACTACTTCACAAACTAAAACCATGCACTCCTTCTGCTGACCTCCTCCCAGCTAAATTTCTACAAATGGCAGCTGGTGTACTTGCTTACCCAGTCTCCATCTTAATAAATAGAACTATTACAGAAGGTTATATCCCATCACTCTGGAAAGTCTCACATATTATCCCATTACACAAAGAAGGCAACTCAACTGAACTCTCCAATTTTCATCCCATAGCACTACTATCTCCATTAGCTAAAATCATGGAAAGATGCATTCATCGGCAACTCCTTGATCATCTCCTACTAAATAATCTCTTAGCTGATTGCCAACATGGCTTTAGACTATTTCATAGTACCACTACTGCACTACTATCCGTTATAGACAGTATTAATAAGAATCGCAGTATCAACTTGCTCTCCTCAGCTCTATTTTTAGACCTCTCCAAAGCCTTTGATATGGTGAATCACGTCCTAATGTTAGACACCCTTAAATCACTTATAGGAGACACTTTAACCATCAAATGGTTTAAGTCATATCTAGAAAACAGACAACAAGCAGTACTCTGGAACAATAACCTATCAACTCACCTCCCTATCTCCCTAGGAGTCCCACAAGGTTCTATTCTTGGACCCCTCCTTTTCTCTATATTTATTAATAATCTAAATTCATCTCTCCCTCAAACCACCTGCATAAAATATGCCAATGACTCTACATTAATCTGTACTGCATCCTCTCAGGCTGAACTACAGTCTAGCACCCAAAAAGTATTCAACTTAGCAGAAGACTGGTTCTCAAGACGCTGTCTCCTTCTAAACCCTAAAAAAAACAAACTCCTACTTTTTATCCCTACTCAAAAGTCTCCCCCTATCTACTTCTCAGTAACATCAAATAATGGCACTGTAATAGTACCTGATACCACAACCAAGCTTTTAGGTGTAACAATCGATAATAATCTTAGTTTTGACCCACACATAAACTTAACTATCAAATCACTTAATAGAAAACTTGGTTCACTTTATAGACTAAAAACCTTCCTTACTCCCTCTGCCAGGACTAGTATCGCCCAAACTCACCTAATCTCCACTCTTCTTTATGTCTCACCTATCTACACTAACCTATCCAAAAATAACCTAAACAAACTGGTCACCTCCTATAATAACATTGCCAGATTTGCAACTGGTTCCCCATTCCTTACTCACTATTGCCAAAATCTGAAAAAATTAGGATGGCTGGAACTGCAAAACCAAATTCTTTTCCAACAACTATTACCCACAAGATCCTGTATCATCCTACAAATACACCCATACTCTCTACCCTTATTAGCCCTTACAAAAACCTAACAACCCTACGCTCAGCTAATAAATCACTACTAGCCACCCTTAAATCTAACAACAAATCTGGAGACTGTCTTTTCAATAATAGCATTGGAAATTCTTGGAAGAAGCTTCCTACCAAACTAACATCCCTGGAATCCACACCACTTTTCAAAAAGCATCTAAGAATCCACCTATCTTTACAATGGCTTTGCCCCTGTACTAATCCTGTCTAAACTTTTTTTTCCTCCTCATTCCACCATCTTCACATGCACAATTACAGGCATCCCTTGTAAAAATTTCACCCTGTCTTTGTCTTTTCTATATTAAGTTGTATTTTAACTTTCTAATATTGCCTTTACACATGTTAATCCTATTATAAACATGCCATTTTATATTCTCTTATGTAATGAATATTTCATTTTTACTAGTCACTATATCAATTTTAATTTTTTAAATATGTTTACTCCTATGTTGGATTTTTTTGGTTTCTTTAGAACAATGTTGTAGTGGAGCTTTTTCTCCCCAGGCCTCTACTGAAAATGGACATATATGCAGTTAGACTAGCCCGGTCAACAAATGTAAAATAAATAAATAATAAAATGAGTGAAAATTCATCCATATGCCCACGGTAGTGCGATCTCAGAGTTGGAATATATTAGTAGCAGGGGATGTGGGGGGTGTAGGGGGGTTTGGCCCCCTGCAAAAATGTCATTTGTCATATAGGAGTTTGAGTTACATCAGCTCCTATACAGCTATTACGGGATATTTTTGGTGACAATGTCGACTCAAATGTGTCGATCATTTGGGTCGACATTGATTAAGAGTGGAGAGTTGTGTTTCGGAGTTTATTTTCATTATTGCAAACGGCAAATGTTTTGCCTTTCGCAATAACGATAGGAAACCATATTTCTGCTGTACTCTTTCCAGTTTACTCATTCTTGTTTTCTTATAGTGTTTCCATATTGTTATTCCATACTCAAGTTTAGGTCTAATATAACTAATAAACAATGTCTTCATCATTTTTGATTTCCTAGATTTATAAATCTTTTTATACAACCTATAGTTCTATAACTATCATTAACCAATTGGTTGATAGGATTAGAAAAACTCATAGCTGGATCTACCCATATACTCAGATCCTTACATGAGTCTACAGTTTTAATCACTATATGCTGTATTAAATATTCACCTTTCAGTTTGTGTCTCCCAAATCTCATATGCTTAGTTTTTGATGTATTTATCAGCATATTATTCTCCTGTGCCCAAATGGTTAATTTAATCAAGTTATTTTGCAGACATGCCTTATCTGTAACCCATGTAATCAATTTACCCAATTTCAAGTCATCTGTATATAGACTATTAAACACCTCAGATGAAAAAGTTAGGTATGAAAGATACAATCAAAACAAGTAATGGCCTAGGACAGAGCCCTGTGGGACACCCTGACTGTAACCAAGGATTTCATCTGTCCAGTTGCAGTATATTTGCCATGTCCTATTTGTCAGCCATGCAGCTATCCATCTTATCAGGAGTACATCAATACCTGGTTGTTCTAATTTATTGATCAGTGTTTTGTGTATAACCCTGTCAAATGCTGAAGTTAAATCTATATACATAGGTAGATAGGTTCATAGGTAGATACTAGGCTATCTGCCCTAGGGCATTTATAACCCTAGCCAGAGTGTATTTGGCTTCCGCCTCCCTATTAGATTAGCCTACTGTGCCTCTGTAAAGTAGGTCACAGAAGGTACCCTTTTAAGATTAGTTTACTGTGCCTCTGTCTAGCAGGGACACAGAAGAGATCCCAGGGGTGAATTTGCGATTTCCCATCCACGCGTCCAGATTTCGCTTGAAGAGGGTCAGCGAGGGGCTATGTCTAACATGAATTGGGATTCTATTCCAGAGTGAGGGGAGCCTCTGGGAAATGAATCTGTCCCTTCAGCATGTCCTATTTATTTTTATGCTGAGGTTCATAGGTTAATAGGTTGGTACTAGGCTATCAGCCCTAGGGCCTATACAAGCCTAGCCATAACAATTCCCTGGCTATTTCTTCCTACACTATTTACTTCCCTGGACCCCTGTCTAGCAGGGCAACTGACATGATCCCCGGGGTGAATTTCCTTTCTCCCATCCAATCATCAAGGTTCCTTTTGAAGAGGGCCAGAGAGGCACTCTGCTTGACATGTATGGGCAATCTATTCCAGAGTCTGGGGAGTCTCTGGGTCAGGAACCTATCCCTCCAGCATGTTTTGTTTATTGTGATGACAAGGTTTAGATCCCTGGAGCGTGTGGCTCTGAGTGATTGGGATTTCTTTAAGTGTAGCATGTCCAACAGCTCTGGGTTTGACATGGCCTTGTATGCTAAGCAGAGATCGCCTCTGAGTAGACGATATGCGACAGAGTATAGCTGGAGTTTTTTAAGGCGGTCAGCATAGGGCATCTGCTTTAGGCCTGTGATTCTTTAGTGAGGTATTTCATGGCCTTTCCAGTTGTTGCAGATGTCTTGAGAGGTACATACCAAATGGGGCGTTGTATTCTATAATGGGTCTAATGAGGGATAAGTACAGTGGGAAAATGACCTCCTTTTTTCTGGATGAAAAGCCCTTAGTGATGAGGTGTGCCACATAGAAGGATTTCCTGACTGTTGTGGCGATGTGGTTATCGAAGGTGAGACCACTGTCCACCTGTGTCCCTAAGTCTCTTATCACACTTTCGGTGTTTAGTGTACTGCCACCTATATGGCAATTCACGGATACATGTTTTTTCCCAAAGGGGATAACTATACATTTCTTGGCATTGAGCTTGAGCCCATGGCTCTGGCACCAAGCATCTGTATCTTTAAGGCCCTTTTGTAGAGTATCCACATAATTTGGGGATTGAATAATGGCTCCCAGTTTGCAGTCATCTGCAAACTTTGTTAGCCAGAGTCCCTTAGTGTTGGACTGTACTTCAGAGAAGTAGATGCCAAACAAGAGCGGCCCCAGGACTGAACCCTGAGGTACTCCACTTGTCACTTGTCTGGAGCTGGATTTGGAGTCGGCTACTTTTACAGTGTGGGTTCTTTCAGTAAGCCAGTTAGCAACCCATTGGGTGACATAGGGATTAATGCCCAGTTTAGTAAGTTTATCTATGATTCCAGAGTGGGGGATGGTGTCAAAGGCCTTGGCAAGGTCTAGATAGGCTGTGTGGACCACCTTACCCTTGTCCATGGCTCTGGAGACTGATTTGAAGAAGGCAATCAGGTTCAGGAGACAAGATCGGCCCTTCACGAACCCAAACTGGGTGGGGTCCAGTGTTTGAAGGTTGCCAATGTCTTTGTTTATAAGTTCCATGATAATATGCTCCATGGCCTTGCAGATAAGGCTTGTCAGACTGATGGGACAGTAGTTTCTGGGATCCAAGGTGGATCCCCCCTTGTGGAGTGGGATAACTGTAGCTGTGCGCCACTCAGTGGGCACGAAACCTGAGGTGAGGCTATGATTAAACATGACACTTAGGTGAGGTGCCAGTTCATTTTGTAGTTCATGTAGTACACAGCCCGGGATGTCATCTGGTCCCATGGATGCTGTATTCTTAGCTTTGGAGAGTGCGTTTTTTACCTGTGTGGCCATTATTACCGGAATTTGGCAATCTTCCGATATTGAGATGGGCCATTTAGGGGTTGAGAGGGGGGTGAAGTTGGCACTGAATCGATCTACCAGGATATTGGCAATATCCTTGGGATCAGTATATTTAATGCCATTATGTTTTAGCTCAGAGCAGATCTGAGCATTACCATTTAGATTCTTGACATAGTTATAGAATGCCTTGTGGTTGTCTATGGAATCTTTGGCAATTTTATTTTCGTAACTAGCTTTGGAGGATTTTATGAGGGATCTCAGTTTCTTACTGAGGCTTGTAAGGGAGTTTTTTGCATCCTGGGATTTTCCTCTTTTCTGCAACAGTTTCTTCTTTTTGTTGTAAAGTTTGTTTATGGCAGGGGACCACCAGATTGGCTTCCTTTTTTTGGATGAGAGCACCTTGGTTCTATTTGGGATGGCACGATAAATGCATGAGTGGATGTGCTCGTACAGTGCCTTAGTATAGGCTTCAGCAGTTGAACTTTCAGTTCCCGTCTGCATGGGTGTCATGAAGTTTGTCACTTCTGACTTGAGTAGTATGAAGTTAGCTTTGGAGAAGTTTTTTATGGAGATTTCCTTACTGGGGATTGGGGGTGGGATCTGGATGTTAAGGGTGATTAGCTTATGGTCAGACCTGACTAACAAGGGGGTGACCATAGGTGTGGAGCATCGATTTCCCATGTTGGTAATGACCAGGTCTAGAATATTGGACCCCCTGGTGGGACTATGGATTAGTTGATCCAGGGCATTGAAATTTATGAATTCCAAGAACCGTTGGGCAAAGGTGTTGGTACAGGAGTAGTTTTCCCAGTTAATGGCGGGGTAGTTAAATCACCCAGTATTAGGGTGTTTGGTTCTATCTTAATATTTTCCAGTATGTTTAGAAAGGTGTAGTGAGAATCTTGGGGTATGGTGGGGGATCTGTAGCAAGCTACAATTTGGATTGCAGTCTTACCTAGTGTTAGTTGCACCTGGAGAATTTCAGATGCATTGTGTTGGGCAACTAGCCTGGTGGTGTGAATATCCTTGGTGAATATTGACACTCCTCCACCTTTAGTGTTTCGGTCCTGGTTTGGTGGCGAAAGTGGTAAGAGTTGTAGCCTGGTATTGCAGGGGTGCTCTCTGGAGCCTTGAACCAGGTCTCAGTTACTGCACAGATATCGATGTTCTCCATTTTTAGGAGTGCCTCGAGAGAGTGCATTTTGAGGTTTAGACTTCTAGCATTGAGTAGCATTACCTTCAGATTTTGCATGCTTGTACCTGTTACGGTGGTGGTTTTGTCCTTTGAACTTTACCTAAAAAAGGCACTATAGGGGTTGCAAGAGCCTTAGCCAGTAACCTGAATCCCAGGGGCGACAAGTGCAGACCATCTCTGGCAAAGCATTGTGGTCTGTCAATCATGTCGTCCCAGGCAGACAGATACTGGATCCCCTTTGAATGACACCAGAAGCTTAGCCAATTGTTGAAGTCAATCATTTTGTCCTTATATTGTGGTATCATTCTGGACGAAGGCAGGATGCTACTCAGGGCTAGGGTCATACCTGCCTGGGCCACATGATCCGAGAGCTCTTCCATGTCTCTTTTCATGTAGTCCAGGGTGGTACGTCTCAATTCATTCACTCCAACATGGACAATGACAGAATCATATTTGTACTTGTTGTGGAGTGACTTGAGTGCATGCATTATGTGGTGGATCCTGGTACCTGACAGGCAGCTGACTGTAATTTTCTCCTTGTTCGACCTAGTGAGAGGGACATCAGTGTGCCAGACTATAGAGCCATCTATGACTAAAGTGTTAGGTACATTGTCTTGCCTTAGGGGCTGTTGCTGGGTGGCACACTGGTGTTGTGAACTATGTGACACTTTGGTTGTGATTGGTGTTTGTTTGCTTTTCAGCTTCAGAGGTCCTTGTTGCTTGGGCAGGTTACAGTTAAGGGCCTCTGCATATGTGGATTTAGTGTTGCTATGTGTGGGTGTTGGTGGTGTGGGTTTAGAAGGGTTATGTGTTGCTTGAGGTGTAGTGTGGGTGTTAACCTTCTCCTCTTGACTGTGTAGCACAATCTTGGGTGGAGAGAGCTTTGCTTCCATTTTGGCTATGTAAGTGCATCTCTCACAGGTTGTAGTGTTGGGTGGTAGGAGGAGAGGGTTGTCTGTGTACATGAGGCAATTGCTGCATTGCCCCAGTATGCCCAGATTCACCAGGTGGACAGGAGAAATCACCGGAAGCTGACCCTTGGACATGCCTGGTTTGGTGCTTTTTTTGTTTTTGTAAACTACAGGAGCTGTTTTCCCTTACCTTCGCAAGGTACTTTGCAATTATAGGCTGTTTAGTGTGTACTATTAATTTCTCCTTATTAACAAGGAGAGTTGAGTGATTGTATCAGTTTAAGGCTTCCTAGTGCTTTCCAGCAGGTATTAGAGAAAGTGCTAGTCACAGGGATGCTTAAAGTTAAGATGAAAAAAAATGCACACTGCAGTGTGCACTAGAGAAGTTAGATGTGAAAGTAGGTAACTTAAGTTTTACCTGTTTAAAAAGTTAAGGTTTAGTGGAGAGTTACTATTTTTAAAACAGCAAGATGGTCCCTGGAGCGTGTAGCTCTAAGGGACATGGCTTTTTTGAGGTGGAGCATGTCCATTAATTCTGGGTTTGACATGGCTTTGTACATCAGGCATAGATCGCCTCTGAATAGGCGGTAAGCAACTGAGTAGAGCTGTTTTTTCTTTAGTCGAGCTGCATAGGACATCTGTTTGTAGCCTATGATCCTCTTGTTGAGGTACTTTTGGGGTCTCTCCAGTTGCTGCAGGTGTCGGGTAAGGTACATCCCAAAAGGGGCATTGTATTCAATTATGGGCCTGATGAGTGACGAGTAGAGGGGCACAATGACCTCTCTTGATCTAGATGGAAACCCTTTCATGATAAGGTGGGCTATATAGAAGGTCTTTCTAACCACTTTGGCAACGTGATTATCAAAGGAGAGATTACTATCTACGTTGGTCCCCAAATCTCTAATTACTTCTTCCGTACTTAATGGATTACCACCTATGTGGTAATTTGTGGGCACCTTGTTTTTCCCGAAGGGAATGGCTATGCACTTTTTAGCATTTAGCTTGAGGCCGTGGCTCTGGCACCAAGCATCCGTCTCTGTGAGACCCTTTTGGAGGATGCTTGTGTCAGCTGGAGATTTGATTATGGCACCCAATTTGCAGTCATCTGCGAACTTTGTCAGCCATAATCCCCCCCCCCCCCGTGTTAGCCTGAACCTCAGAGAAGTATATACCGAACAAGAGAGGTCCCAGAACTGAGCCCTGTGGGACGTCACTTGTAACTGGTTTGGATTCAGACATGGCACCTGCGATTCTGATCATGTGGGTTCTATCTCTGAGCCAGTTTGCAACCCATCTTGTGATATAGGGGTTGATATTTAAGCTGGTAAGCTTATTTATGATGCTCGAGTGGGGTATTGTGTCGAAGGCTTTTGCGAGGTCCAGGTAGGCTGTGTGGACTACCTTGCCCTCATCTATGGCTTTGATAACTGTTTCAAAGAAATCAACTAGGTTTAAGAGGCAAGATCTGCCCTTAATAAAGCCAAATTGGGTAGGGTCCAGTGTCTGGAGGCTCCCAATGTCTTTGTTTATGAGTTCCATGATAATACGCTCTATAGCTTTACAGACCAAACTAGTCAGGCTTATGGGGCGATAGTTTCTGGAGTCTGTTGTGGCACCACCTTTGTGGAGTGGGACCACTGTAGCTGTACACCATTCTTTGGGTACATATCCTGTAGTAAGGCTAAGTTTGAACAGTGACTTAATGTGAGGGTTCAGTTCTTCTTGGAGCTCGTGTAAGACACAGCCTGGGACACCGTCTGGTCCCATAGATGCTGTGTTTTTTGCTTTGGAGAGGGCAACTTTCACCTGTGCATCTGTGATGTCAGGGAGGTTACATTCAGTTGGGATAGGCATTTGCTCCTTTGGGGGGAAGGGGGGGAGAAGTTTGCACTGAATCTGTCTGCCAGGATGTTGGCTATGTCTGTAGGTTCGGTATATTTTGTACCGTTATGCAACAATTTAGAGCATATCTGGGAGTTTCCAACCATATTCCTGACATAACTAAAAAAGGCCTTGTGATTATCTTTAGTGTCTAGGGCAATTTTTCTTTCGAAACTGGCCTTTGATGATTTTATGAGGGATCAAAGTTTCTTGCTAATACTGATCAGAGATGCCTTCCCTTTTTGGGATTTTGCTCTGTCATGTAGTAGCTTCCTCCTGCTGTTGTATAGCTTATTTATGGCGGGTCCACCAGACCGGTCTCCTTTTTTGGAGGAGTGAGTCTTGGTTTTATTTGGGATAGCACGATCCATGCATTCCTGCAGGTGCTCATAGAATGCATTTGTAAAGGATTCTTTGGATTGGGCTGTATTATCCTCTGGCCCGGGGGCTTTGAAGGATTCCACCTCAGTCTTGAGAAGTGCAAAGTTGGCTTTTGAGAAATTCTTTACAGTGATTTCCTTGGCTGGGGGTGGGGACGGGATATGGATGTCCAGGGAAATTTGTTTATGGTCTGATCTTACCAATGAGGGGTTTACCTCTGGTGTGGAACATAGAGTCCCCATGTTGGTGATGACCATGTCCAATATGTTGTTCCCTCTTGTGGGAGTGGTGGCCAGTTGTTCCATTGCGTTAGAGTTTATAAATTCAAGGAACCATTGGGCGAGGGTGTTTGGGCTTGAGTAGTTTCCCAGTAAATGTTTGGGTAGTTGAAGTCACCCAATAACATAGTGTTTGGAGAGACCTTCATATTCTCCAGTGTTCTCAGGAATGCCAAATGGGGTTCCTGTAATAGGGAGGGTGTTCTGTAGCAAGCTACAAACTGAAAGGCAGTTTTGCCCACTGTTAGTTGCACATGGATGGTTTCCGATGCTTCGTGCAGTGCCACTAACCTGGAGGTGTAGGTATCTTTGATGAATATAGATACTCCCCCTCATTTTGTGCTTCGGTCCGAGTTTTAGGGCCGAAACGCATGGTATGAGTTATAACCTGGTAGTGCTGGGGTGCTCTCAGGAGCCTTGAACCAGGTTTCTGTTAGTGCACAGACATCGATTTTCTCCATACTGAGGAGAGCCTCGAGTGCATGCATCTTGAGGTTTAGACTTCTGGCATTGAGTAGCATTACCTTTAGTTTTTTTATCCTTGGGTTGTCAATGGAGGTGGGTTTGTCCTTTGAGCCTTGCCTAAAAAAGGCACTATGGGGGTGGTAAGAGCCTTGGCCAGTATACGAAAGCCTAAGGGTGACAGGTGCAAGCTGTCCCTAGCGAAGCAATGTGGCTTGTCGAGCATGTCATCCCAGGCTGACAGACACTGGATCCCCTTTGAATGATGCCAATACTTTAGCCAATTGTTGAAACTGATAATTTTGTCTTTATACTGTGGCATCATTCTTGGTGAGGGCAAGATGCTACTCAAGGTCAGGGTCATACCAGCCTGGGCTACATGGTTAGAGAGCTCCTCTATGTCTCTTTTCATGTAGTCCAGGGAGGTACGTCTCAGGTCATTCACACCAGCATGGATAATGACGGAGTCATACTTGTACTTGCTTTGGAGTGACCTGAGTGCTTGCATTATGTGGTGGATCCTGGCACCCGACATGCAGCTTACAGTGGCCTTCTCCTTGTTCAGTCTGGTGAGAGGGACGTCAGTGTGCCGGACAATAGAGTCCCCTATAACAAGTGTATTTGGTGTGTTGTTTGGCCTTAAGGGCTGTGACTGTGAGGCACACTGATTTTGTGAGATATGTGATTTGTGTGTATTTTTGAGGGGTGGCTGTTGGTTGGATATCTGCTTAGGAGGTCTTTGCTGTTTAGGCAGATTTTTATTTAGAGCCTCCGAGTATGTTTTTGTGTGTTTATGTGTTGGGTATGCAGATGCAATAGGTCTGTGTGAGACTGGATTTGTGGTGTGGGTGGTTACCTTTTCCTCCTGACTGACTGTGCCAGTCTTGGGTTGAGAGAGCTCTGCCTCCAGTTTGGCTGTGTAACTGCATCTCTCACATGTATTAGAGTTTGTTGGAAGGAGGAGAGGGTTGTCTGTGTACATAAGGCAATTGTAACATTGCCTCAAAATTCCCAGATTCACCAGCTGGACTGGAGAGTAACCTTGAAACTGACCCTTGGACATACCAGATTAGTATAGGGAACTGTGTTTTTACTGATCAGATTAGGGAAAGGAACTGATTTTTCACTTGATCAGGAATGACCAGTCGGGAGCCTAATACTTATGAGAAGTCAAGGAAGGTGTAGTGCTTTAGTTAGTTAGTGTTTCCTTGTAAGAGCTGAGCAAGTGCAGGGCTTTAGAAAGAAAATAGAGTGATTACTTTGAGAGTTTGAACAGTTCTAAAGGAAAAAGTGAAGAGCAGACTTTGTGGAGCCTGGAATAGTTTAAACCTGTTTAGGTGGCGCTGCCCGACGCTGCTCAGTGAGTAAAACCGTGCAAAAAGAGAGTTGTAGGGTTTTAAGAGCGAGAGATCAAGGAGTTTAGAATTGACCCAAAATGGCCAATAAAACTACAGCTTCTAGGTAGTAACCACTCCTCCAGGGACAGGCAGGCTGTTCAGTGTTAACCACTCCCACTGGTGAACACAGAGAATTCCCTTTAGCCCAAGCAAGCACTGGCCTTCTAGAAACTTCCAAACAGTTCAGAACAGCAAATCTGTAACTGAACTTTCTTAACTTTCAGAAAGTGGGAAAAAAGCAAGATTTTTTTTTCTTTTTCTTGTAGTTTAAAGGAGCAGAGATACACAAGCAGCAAAATAATCACAACAGTGCAATAAATGACCCCACACTTGAGTGCTAGGCCAAAATCAGGTAAAATGCAGTTTTTAGAGAAAAAAAACGATTTTAAATTAAGTGCAACACAGGAAATGCAGTAAACAGGCTCTAGATGTGTTCCAAGTACTGTTACTGTTACAGATATAAACTTTAGCAAGCCAGAAAATGCCAAAAAGTAGGTGGCAAAGCAGTAAAACTTAACAAAAAAATCTGAAGAAAATACTTCAAATCACAAAAGTGGCTCCTTTTCTTCTCTCAGCGTTTTCTCCCCTTGGTAGGTGCTTCAGCAACAACTAGCAAGCCTGAAAAGACGCCAAAACCATGAGGCAGCCGAGTTTTAAGAGAGACAGATCAAGGAGTTTAGAATTGACCCAAAATAGCCAATAAAACTACAACTTCTAGGTAGTAACCACTCCTCCATGGACAGGCAGGCTATTCAGTGTTAACCACTCCCACTGGTGAACACAGAGACTTCCCTTTAGCCCAAGCAAGCACTGGCCTTCTAGAAACTTCCAAACAGTTCAGAACAGCAAATATGTAACTGAACTTTTTTAACTTTCAGAAAGTGGGAAAAAAACAAGATTTTTTTTTTTTCTTTTTCTTGTAGTTTAAAGGTAGTAGAGATACACAAGCAGCAAAATAATCACGACAGTGCAATAAATGACCCCACACTTGAGTGCTAGGCCAGAATCAGGTAAAATGCAGTTTTTAGAGAAAAAAACGATTTTAAATTAAGTGCAACATAGGAAATGCAGTAAACAAGCTCTCGATGTTCACAGCACAATTTTCATTCATAGCTGTTATTATATTGTTATGGAACATCATGTTATAGGTGGTAATAGATCTATTTTCAACATATGCATGCTGATAAATGGTTTCAAGTCCCAACCTATCCAGTTCTGACAATAACTCATCCAATATGACCTTCTCCATTATTTTTCTACAACATGAAGGTAGACTTAAAGGTCTATATTACTCTGGGTTTGTCCTACTCCCCATTCCCTTAAGGACAGGTTTAATAAGCCCATGTCTCCAATCTTGAGGAATCTCCTTATATTTATATGACCTAGTGAATAATAGATATAATGGTCCCATAAATTCTTGCCGAAGTGTTCTTAGGTTGTTGTTACTAATTCCATCTCCTTCCTGTTCTTTGTTTGGACACATTTTGCACAGTTATTTTTTAATATAATTTAATTTGATTCCAGCATCTGAGGTTACCTGGATGTCACTAGAACTATTTATCACCCCTTTTGTGGAACCAAACTGTTTTGCTTGAAATTTTGTAAATATATTTATAATCCATTGTGTTTGAGAATACATTTTAGAATCTGCAAACATTTTATCAATTTGTATGTCTTTACTCCTTCCACACCTTATACAGTTATAAAAGGCTTCCTATTACGTTCAGTGTCTTTATATACATTTTCTTCAAATTATTTTTGATCTTGTCTCACATTATGCTTAATCTGTTTGTCCAGCTTGTTTATTTCAGTTTTCAATGTTGTAGTTCGAATCTCTCTTCCATTTCTTATATTTTTTGTCTCTCACCTTAATCAGATATCTTGTTCTTTTGGAAATATATCCCCCTGATGTTGTATGCCTAGATCATGATATTAAACATTTTTTGATTTTTTTTTGCACTCATTTTCTCTTTCAAAACTTTCCACATTCCATCTACACTTTTTCCACTGAACACCTCACTCCAGTTAATTTAATAGTGACTGTTTTGCTTCCATATAATCTGTAATTAACCTTCTGCGCATTGGTTTAGATTGCAATTTGGCAGAATTATCTAGCAACAAATTAACCTTTATAACCCCATGATCACTGTACATCAATGGTGTTAAAACTTGACTTGAAGCAACAGTAATTTCTTTAAGAACACAGTGTCTGGTATGTTCTGCCCCCTGGTAGGTTTTTACAGTCTGAAGCATTTGTTGTTCCTGAATATACACTGTGAATAATTTCCTTGCTAATGTTGTTGAATCAATATTATTCCAGTCTGTTTTTGGTAAATTTAAGTCTCCAGCTAATATTATTTTTCCCTCCTGTGTTTAATGTAGTAAATTTATGACTTCCTCTAGGTCATCTGCAATTGACTTTGGTGGTCTATACACTCCAGCAATTGTTATATGTTCTAGGGTTGTGTTTATTGTCACAGTTACACAGTCTATAGTACTGGTGTTATCACTGAACATGTAATAATCACAGGTCTCATAACTATGTTTAATCTCTATCATTAACACCTTCACCTGATGTTTTGTTAGAATGTCTGTTACAGTAAAAACATTTATATCCTGACAGAACTGGTTTCCAGTCATTGTTCTTTAACCTTGATGTCCATGATAGTAGGTCTTCCAGTGTTGGCTGGTTGTGTAGAGCTATAATACAGGAGGAGTTGTCTCTGTTTAGCTTTAGTAGGACAGGCAGTAGTTCAGAGTTTTTTGAAGGAGAGCATTTTTATTGTTAGAGGTACTATTTTAAGTTTTTTGGAGTAAATTGTGGCTACATCACCTCCTATTTTGGTTTTCCTGTCACATCCATATATACTGCAACCCTGTGGGAGGATGGTTGCATGTTGAATATTGGGTTTGAGCTATGTTTCTGTGACTATAGTAATATCTGGTGTGTAGTAAGCTATCCAGGAATGGGAAGTTTGTTAGTTTGCTTGTTAAACTTTGAATGTTGATATTGAGATGCTTGAGCTTAGTTTTCATTTTGGTTTGGTTGGATGGTTTTGTATGATTTGTAGCTAGATTGTTTGGGTTTGTATTTAAGATTGTGTTTGGTTTTCAGTTGGGGTTAATATCTCCACTTAGTAGGAGTGTTTTGG
This sequence comes from Protopterus annectens, assembly GCF_019279795.1. Classification (NCBI taxonomy): domain Eukaryota; kingdom Metazoa; phylum Chordata; order Ceratodontiformes; family Protopteridae; genus Protopterus; species Protopterus annectens. The sequence goes on from NC_056750.1 coordinate 596,458,063, forward strand.
TAGGGGAATAGTGGCAAGGTAATGGCTGTTATGTGGCTGGTAGATGGAGACACAAGGATACTTTCTGTTTGGTATGATCAGAAATATCTGAAATCTGATGTAATGTAGGTATGTGTCTGTGATTAAACTGGATCCTGTGTTGCTAAAGTGTGTGTTTGGAGTTATTGATGAGGGAAGAGGAGGGTTGTAGGGAGATGACCTAGTTATTGTAATGTTTTGATATAGGATGTGAGAACATTTAGGGAGACTAGGAGCATGGTGTATACTATCAGTAACAGCATGATTTTGAGTATGGCTGGGGTTATGTCTTTAAATTGTACATTTTTGTGTGGAATAGTTCTTTTATTAATAGAATGTATTGGTGATTTGGTATGCACTGGCTTTTAAATAGTTGAATGCTGAATACATTTGGTGGGAATTTGGTTTGGTAATGGATTTAGCAGAGAGGATTGTGGATGTGGCTTATTAGTGGGTTGGTTATTGGGTGTGGTTATCTTACTAAATAAATGTAGTTGTAGTGGGGAAAGGGTAGGGGAGGAATAGAGAGCATGAGCAGAGCAAGGGTGAATGGATCGGAAAAGACTGAATGCAACATGCAGCACCTAGGAAACAAAACAATGTGCAGATTGAGCTGCAGCCATAGGTAGATTGGATATCCTGTTTTGTTATTCCATTTGTTGTACCCCTGTATTATTGTATGAATATTGAACAGTGGTTGTGGTTTTACTATGGCTCCCAACATTATACACCCTATCAGGTATTACTGATTCCTGTAAGGCTACAACTTCAAACAGTTACTTCTTCACTGCTGCTGTAGCCTTAGCTTTATGGGTTATATCCTGCCTAAGATATAACCAGAGGACCAGCTCCCAAAACTTAAAGGCACCTTCCACATATCCAAACCATTATCAGCTCGAGCAGAGTTGAAGAAAGCCAACTGTTAGAGTGTTAAACCCTTCATAGGTCATCTCCCTACAACCCTCCTCTTCCCTCATCAGTAACTCCAACCACACACTTTAGCAACATAAAATCCTGTTTAATCACAGACAGTTTCCTTTTTACAAATCCCACCATAGAAATCTAGAATGTCAGGTGATGTTGGTGATGTAACTATACTGATTTTAGGTAGCACTGAATTTTTCAAGTGGATTTTTTTCTACAAGAATCATGAGACTCATGGATGCCATGAAACCTAGCATTCTGAGAAGTTCCCTTGCCAAGGCCAAGGCCTTGAGCTGAGTGAAAAAAAATTCAGGAACAGATCTAGATCTAGATCCACTTTTTCCTGTGAAAGAAAAGCTTTTTGAACTAAGGAATACAGCAGACATCCCAGTCTTACTTACAGAACTGTACCTTGTAACTATAGCACATTAATTAATTTTCATTTAGGAGCAGATCACTTTGACTCTCAAGTTGTCTGACACAACTTGAAAGATTAAACATGCTTGTATCCCTATTAACATTGATCCCACTTTCAACATTTTGCCTACAATCACCTCTCAAAGATACATTAGAATTGTGCTTGAACCTTCCCTCTCTTTTATTCTTCACACAGGGACCCAGGTTAAAAAACTACTAGTACAACTTAAAGGAGCCTATTCAATATCCCATGCCTATTCAATATCCAATCTCCCCACTCCAGAAGCCAGGTGTTTCATAGTCATCAATGTACTCATTCACAGGATTGAATACAGACTGCCCCTTACTGTTGCAAACTTAGCTGCTAATGCCACATTATTACATACCATCAAAAATAAAATACCATGCTTCATCAACCTAGGTAACAATAGACAACACCACTCTGCACTACAAAAAAGAATGGTAGATGACTTACGGTTTCAGCAAGAATGAGCTACTGCTTAATACCCTTCCTTCCCAGTTATTTAATACCGAATACTACCCACCTTCAAAAAACAGACTCTTTAATAGGGATTATAATTATACTCTAAGAAATGCAGATGATACTCAGTAAGCCAGACCCTCTTACAAATTAGCCACTACTGAAAAAGCCTTCTCTAAAAATGTCACTTCCAGCTGGAACAAACTCTCAGAAGAAATGACAGGTGAACAAATTCATCCGATTAAAACTATAACTAAAGAAACTGTCAGCATGCTTGTTAGTGCTACAGAGATGTGGGCTAGAAAGTATGCATAATGCAAAGAACAATCATTTATTCTATCTTAATAGCTTAATACTAATTCATCTTGTATCATTTCCATTTTAAGTCTTCATTGAATTGCTACATTTATATTATAGTTGTATGCACTAACAATTCTTTGATTAGCTAACCCATTAAAGTAGTTGCACTTAAATGAATCCAGATTCAATCCTAGTGGTTTGTCATTCTTGGGCTTTTATACATTCTTAGTACTGAAGAGTTACTGATATTGAACAGGCTTTGTTTTAAATGCGATCACAATAAGGCATACTATTTCACATTAGCCTTAAGCACATGTTCAAATTTTATTTGATAAAAAAGAAAATAATTTACCTTGACATTTGCCCATTATAGACTTAGCTTGATAGAACTCATTCTAAAAGGAATATATTACCAGCAGGGTATTTCATTAGTAGTGCTGAGGCATAAGACTCATTTTTTCCACAACTCCGTCCATCAAGGCACTCAGAACAGCTACTGCACTCTTGCAATGGGTTCTCACGCAAACACACAGAAATAGAAGGTCTAGCAGGCAAACATACAGGATATGTCAGGCATGTTCACAAGGATCTTTGCAGCTTTGCTAACTTACCTGCAATAAATAGAAGATGTAGCTGACGGTAATATTCATTTACTAAATTGCTCATGTTAAACAGTTTTACTTGTTTCACACTATAATGAGGTAATGCTCAAGAAACTGAAAGCTAAACTTCCTCAATATATGGATCAAGATCTTCCAGCTGTTCAAACTGGTTTTAGAAGGGATAGAGGCTCAATAGGTCAAATTGACAATCTAAATAACAGATGAAAGAGAGAGTTAAAAAAATAAACTACTCTAAAGCCTTTGACTTTGTGGTCAGTAATGAACTGTGGCATATTATTTGCCTCCCGAGAAGTCTGTATGCAGAAAAAGAAGCAATGGTTAGAACCAAATATGGACCGATTCAAGACTGGGAAAGGACTGCAATGTGACTGTGTATTATCACTGGTCTTATTTAATGTGTATAATGTGCAGCAGAGTATTAGCTTGTTCGTCTAGTTTCTAGTGTCATTCCCTGATCTAGCGCTCTCAACTCTTTTAAAAAATAAATAAATAAACACCATTTCCCTGATCTGATACTCCTCATCTAAGGCTGAGGAGTAAGCCAGGTCTGTTCCTCTCCCATAAACTCAAAGAAGATAAAAAAAGACCCCATACTCAGGACTAAAATAAATGCCTGCTCCTTTTATTTTGTTGGCTTGCTACAACTTACTCCACACACAAAGCACTGAAGCTGTTCAGTCCTGACTGCAAAAGCAGAATCAGCATTCATTTTTGTACCAACATTCAGAAACATAATGCCAGTACTGTACTACTGACCATTCAGCATCTGCTGATCATTTCCCATATTACCTTCCACCTGTGGCAAATGCACCTTTCATCCCACCTGTGCTATGACTGTGTTGTACTAAATAGTACAGTAACTGAATCAGATGCTGGAAACAAAAATACATGGACAACTACTAATAACCTCAGATATGCAGATAATAGCACTGTGATGGCTGAAATTAAGAAATAGTTTGAGCTCATTGAAGATAAAATAGAAAGTGGAAAAACTGGCTTGCTGCTTAATATAAAAAAGCTAAAATGTTATCATCTTGTCCTGTTGGTTCTTTGCAAATAGGTGGCGAAGAATTGGAGGCAGTCACATATTTTATTTTCCTGGGCCCAAAGATCTCTGCATATGGTGATTGCAGGCATGAAATTAAAGGATGCTTGCTTCTTGGAAGGAATATTATTGAAAATCTGGATAAGCTTTTTAAAAGTGAGGACATCCCTTTGTCAACAAAGGCCCATATTCTCAAAGCTGTTGTTTTCTTATTAATAACATATGCAAAGGCAGGGTTTACTAGACAAGATACTGATGCTGGGAAAGATCAAAGGCAAAAGAAGACAAGGACAGCATAAGCTAAGATGGATAGAGTGCATTACTGAAGTAATGAGTTTAAATTTTCAAAAACTTGAAGAAGCAATTGTTGGCAGACGGGCCAGGAGTCTAAAGTCCTTGTGGGTATTAAAGTCACACTCAACTAAATGAATAAACAACAATAAAGGTGCAGTGACTTAACATTAACATGTGTGACATAGTGCTTAGTTCACATTTGAAAGTGTTTATATATATATATATATATATATATACATATATATTGTATATTATGTCACAAACTTGCTGGTCATATGTATAGTCTGTATATTAGGGCAGTAAAACATTTATTTTTGTAGATTGCTTTAATAATATCTTCACCTTCACAAAGCAACAGATTTCACTTGCATCCATTATTTAAAAGAATTACACAACGTTAAATTATTTGTTAGGATAGAGTATGGTTTGTTTCCAACCATTTCTCATAATTTTTTCCAAACAGTAATGTGCTTCATAGTTCTCAACCTCTTAGTGCAACAAATCTGACAAAAGCCTAAACTAATGGAGGAGCCCAAAAATAGGGACAGATTTTAAATATTGCTCTTATAAACAAAGAAAGTTACTAAATAACAGGTTCCGTGTTATCATACATTTTTTCTGAAGGACATAAAGTCAGAAACTCAAATACATCACCTCATTTAGTGACTTCAGTCCTTGGTGATTTGCCAGAAAACCACAATTATTTTGAGGAAAAGACCAAACTATGAGGCAAAAATCTGGACATTCATTGAAAATCTGAACAGTTTAGAGATATGACATGATTTACAGAAGTTAGTCTGGAGCCTCAAGCAAACTTGTAAATATTTGAAATGCATTTTGGAACAAATTCTATACCTTTATTTGTATGTATGTGTGTGTGTGTGTCTGTATGTTTATATATATATATATATATATATATATATATATATATATGTGTGTATGTATGTTCTGACGGGGTTATATTTTGCAAATAAGTTTTGAAATTGAATATGAGCCAGCCACCAGTAACAGAAATCATTTGGCTTTAATGATATGCAGATAGATGTGCACAGTTTTACTTTCCATTCTGTATTCAGATGCACATCATTCTAACTATTAAGGAAAAAAAGGAACCTGAATCCTTCTTCCCTACCAAGATAAGAACAGTATTATTTTCTTCTTACGGTGCAGTATTATGTCTACTATGGCTGATTTCCTCCCATATACCCCTTTCTTTTGTCAGTCTTTTAAGAAATTATATGAATGCTATCAAGTCCATGCAGATGTTCATCATTCCCACTACGTCAGTGCCATTTTGGGTTATCTGCTAAAGTAACCCAGTATTGGCCAGCTTTCAAAAGCTCGAGCTCCCCTCTATCTCTTTCCATAACAGCTGATTGGCTGAGCATATGCTGAGAGGGAAGCCTTCAACTGTCCCAGGAAGTGAGTGTTTATTGTTTTGCTGCCACCCAAAGAAGGCGGCCTGCTGACTCTGCATAGGATCCAGTGCTTATTTTTCCAGATAACTGCTACTGTAAAGCCCCATTTGGGGAACCATTTTATTACTGTTTTTCTATTTTTATGTTTATTTAAACTACATATGTAATATTGTATTTCTATGTTCAGATTTTACAGTACTTCCTGTGAGAAGTTCTGTTTGTAGCAGTGTTTATTTGGATTTCTATCTTTAACAAATGCTAGTATTTGCTGTTTCTATTTCTGATAAAAAAATTCATCATTTCTCTAAGAAGGGCAGTCTGTATGTGTGGTGTTCGACAGTAGTGGTGGTGTTGTGCAGTTGTTACTGTTACTTCTCTACTTTATTTTCATCTTTTGACAAGAAAATATTGTAGAACTTGATTTTTCGGCGTTCAGATGTTATTTACTGTATGCATGGCTCTGCTGTCTGTGTTTTTAACATCAGATCTTGATGTTATCATTATTTCTGTATACTGTGGAGATTTTACTCTCTCTGACAAGAAAATATAGTTTAAATTGCTGTTAAACATTATCTTGTGGCAGCTTAACATGATTAAACTATGGGAGCTAATTTTTACCCAAGTTTAGCACAATCATTGGTATTTGGACTATGTATACAAGAAATTGTTTAACTTCTGTCAGTTGTAAAATCATTGTGAACAGTTTTCAAACTGTTTTTGGTGATAATGTGCCAGTTTGTCAGAGTTTACCTCTGTGGGAAAATTCTTATTTCTAGAAACATTAAGTGCCTGTTGTGTCAGTTTACTATTCTGGCTAATGTTCTCACCCTAGACTTAATGACTCCAAATTCTGGTATCCCCCCATCAAATTTAGTTGTACCAAAAAAAAAAAAAAAAAAAAGATTAAAAATATGCATACGGTTAGTAATTCTGTTGGAACCACTCTCTGTTTATTATAAGCTTCATTTAAAAGTTCTGACAGGAAACTTGCTGATTTTTGCAGTTTTTCTTTAGGGTTATGTTTATTTGAGCTGATTGAGCAGGTTTACAGCATCTTGAAGGATTTTTTTTGTTTGTTTTTATCACAATTTTCAAAGCATTTTTTTAAGTTAATCATTTCTGACAGGATTTTTTTATAAGTTTATGCATTATTTTTGTCTAAGGCTGTTTTATGCTGTTTCTAATAACTTGGGGATGAAACTATTTTATTAAAATTGGGGGACGGGGGACATTTGTGACATGAATTTTGTGCTTTGAGCTGTATTACTGAAATTACTGTTGTTGAATTCAGTGCAGTGTTCAGAATAGTATCCTGAAGAAACATACTTCAGATTGCTATTTAGAGGGGAAAATAGTGGGATGTGTCTATTTCTTAATGAGCTGTCTGTGCAGCCATTCTTTGGTATCGCTGTGTATATTTTTTCCCCTGACTTGATGGACTCAGATACGCTACATTTCATCACCACCACCACCACCATCTATCCCCTGTGCACCTAACAAACACAGAGGTAAATCAAGAAATATGCCTCATTTTATGGCTTCTGACTCTGAAGCAGCTTTGGGCTGGCTGTTGGACCACTTGCCTTTTTTTGCTTCCAGGACGCCTAGTATGGTGATAGTACCGCAGCATGTACCATGGTGACACAGTGGTCCTACACGTCATCCAGGGCTGTATCATTGCTACTCTTTAGGTAGAGGGGAAGTCAGGAATGTGGATTCTGTGCCCTGTGCTGATTATTCTCCAGGGATTCTTCCTCTAGTGTAGTGTAGTACATGCAAAAGAGAGACAGAAGATCCACATTGCAGGGCAACCATCTCAAGTGTTTTCACCTGAGTTGGGGCTATGGCTAAATCCATCTTTCAGGCCAATGATTATGGTGTGAAAAACTAGCTTGTAAGTAACGCCAGTGCTCCCACTGCATTCATTCACCCAAAGATCCTGATTTTGAAAGGGATGCTGAATCTGAATTTTCAGAGGTGTCAGAGTCTGATCAGTCAGTCCCTCAGAGGATGAAGAGGTTCAGAAACCAAAGCACATGTTTTCTTTTTCCCAAATGCTGCTTAGATTTAGGGATGTAATCAACTGGGAGCAATATTCAGTTGTCCCAGAGATCTGCAAGGTGTATGATCTTTTGGTGGATGAGGCCCTAGATTTGCTGACCTTCATTGGTTCCAGCTTTGGAATGTGTTTTTAAGAAAGCTTGCACTTTTCTGCTGAATGTGTCTCTTCCTAAAAAAAAATTGTTGAAAAAATTCAGTGTGTTCTCAGCTATGCCTGGCCTCCAAGCCCCCTTATCTGCAGACCCGGCTTCTGTGTCCCAGCAACCTTCGCCAATAAAAAGACTATGTTTTCAGAAAACCCACTCTCTCAAGAACTAGGCTAATGTCTAGAATCTCAGAGGAAAAAGCTTGTACAGTCTAGCATGGTAGCTTTTTAAGGTGTTTAATTACCGTTTTTTTATTTGGAAGCTTGTATTGAGGTATATGTATAATTTAGGTAAGTTCGCTTCATTGTTACCTGCTGAGCAGAAAGAATATATGAAGGAGACTGTTTCCAATTTTTCTCAAGTGTCTAAACATGCTTTAAAGAGTGCCTTTGACAGGGCCAACACTGTTTTTTAGAAATGCAGTAATGTCAATTGTGATAAAGAGGTATGCTTGGTTGCACAACCAAAATTTTCCTGATGAGATAAAAAATGAGATTTAGAATACTACACTTGATGCTGATTGTGTGTTTGGTACAGCGGCTAAATCAGATCCTTATACACTGGAATGACAGAGGTAAACTGATGCAAGGGAGGTCTAAAATGTTTCATATTCCCTGCAGTATGCAAGATAATGTTCAATGGCCCAACAAACTCAAGTCCTAGCTGAACAAAAAGCAAGGCACCAAAAGGAATTGGCAAGACAAGAATTCTGACAAACCTAATGAGGAGTTCCTTTCCCAAAAACATAATCCCCTTCCTAACCTATGACAATGCTGAAGCTGGCATCTGTCATTTCCAAGTTCTCCAGCGGGTTCCCCATCTCAAAAGTTAGCTCTCAGCATGTCAGTGGTTTCTGACAAATGGGTGTTCAACACTGTTAGGATAGATTACAGGTGGCAGCAGAAGGAACATCTGCCTCCATTCTTGGGGGGGGGGGGGATTCCCTCTCATCTTCCAGACCAAACTTTTTTTATTTCCTCCTATACTCCAGCACATGCTGGATACAGTGGTCTTAGAGACAGCTCCTTCTTTGGTGAGAATGAACAATTTCTACTCCAGAATTTTCCTGGTCTACAAAAAGGAGCTATTACAGAGGCCTGTGTTGGACGTATTCTTTCTTTATACTTTTCTCAAGGTCCACAAGCTCAAGATGCTCACCCTGTAAACAGTGCTTCCTCTTCTGCCAGACCACTGCTTCATGGTGGCCTGAACTTGAAGGATATGTATCATTATATCCTCATTGCTTATTACTTCAAAAGATATCTGAGATTTGTTGTGTCTGGCTCATGTTATCAGTTCCCTGCATTGCCCTGTAGGCTATTCACTGCAGACAGCTCCTTCTTTGGTGAGAATGAACAATTTCGACTCCAGAATTTTCCTGGTCTACAAAAAGGAGCTATTACAGACGTCTGTGTTGGACCTATTCTTCCTTTATACTTTTGTCAAGGTTCCCAAGCTCAAGATGCTCACCCTGTAAACAGTGCTTCCTCTTCCGCTGGACCACTGCTTCATGATGGCCTGAACTTGAAGGATATGTATCATTATATCCTCATTGCTTACTACTTCAGAAGATATCTGAGATTTGTTGTATCTGGCTCATGCTATCAGTTCCCTGCATTGCCCTTTAGGCTATTCACTGCATCCTGAGTGTTTATAGAATGCCTTTCTCTGGAAGAGGCCCACTACCGGACTCTTGACATTAACATTTTTTCTTACTTGAATGATTTGCTGATCTGTGCATAGTCTGCATCCATGTGTGTGGAATTGCTACAAAAGGTCTTGACCTTACTCACCCAGCTAGGGTTCAAGTTGAACCTTCAGAAGTTGTGCCTGATGCCCTCACAAAGACTAATTTTCCTGGGGTGCTTAATTGACAGCAAAAAGAATGAAGACAAGATCCTGTCCTACCAGATAATGTTTCAAAAATTCTGCAGTTGAAGCTTCAGCTCAGCAAGAGAATTCCATAAAATTGTAGGACTTATGGCATCCATGACTCTTATGATACCACTGGCTCATCTCCACATGAGGAAAATTAATTTCCTGGAATCCCAGTTGTTGATGCTGCCCTTCAACAAATGAGAGTAACAATAGGGGAGAACATAGTTGAGTATTGACCCAGATGTTCTGTTCTTCCCACATGTTCTGATGCAGTCTGTCCAGATAGATTAGTCTGTCTTCGCTTGGGGAGAGGTGTTAGTGGAACTGCAAGTGCAGGCCACTTGGAATTCCAAGGATGCGCAGAAGCATATCAATATCAAGGAAATATTGGTGGTGATCTACACCTTGAAAATCATTCACTACCTATTGACTCTGTGTTCTCTTCTTGTAATTACATGCAACAGCACACTGATATGGAACCTCAACAAACAAGAGTGTACAAGGTCATATCTTCAGTGCCAGTTGGCAGTGATGGCCTGGGAGCTGGGCTTTCAGTCTTCTGTCTCTCTCTTCAGATATCATACATCCCGTCAGAGTGAAATACTACAGCAGACAGACTAAGCATATCCTGGGCAGACCCACACAATCAGCAACTCAAGGCAGTGGTGTTCCAGGATCTAGTCCAGTTGTGAAGAACACCTCAAATAGATGTGTTCACCATCTTTCATAACAGACATTTGGAGAAATTCTATATCAGACATCCTTTCAGTCATGCTTGCAGGACAGACATATTGTTTTTCCCTTGGGTGGTAATGTTCCTGCATGTGTTTTTACCCTTTCCACTGGTACTTCTAAAGATTCAGAGAGAAATGCCAAGGTTGTATAACCACCAAGCCAGTGAACACACCAAATGAATAAATAAATTGTTTATTCTCTCTGACATCTTGGCAATAATGCCTTCAAAGAGTATAAAACATTCAAAAAATTTCTCCCATATATACCAAACACAATTAAACATAATTGAACACAATTAACATAATTAAGTCAATTAAATATTTGAAACATTTTAAAGTAAAACCTGCCAAATGACCTCAGCATTCATTCCCTTAGCTATCATTGTATCAAATCTAAGTATATATAGGGCTTCCTTTTACAAAAGCTTAATTTTAATATTATCATCCATGTAAACATTATTTATAAGATTTATATTTTACAAAAGTGTTGCTTGTAACCCCCGAGAATATCCATGATGTTCTTTATGGAAATGTTCAGCCACTGAACTCACTTCTTTCCCTTTATCAATATCTCGGAGATGTTTAAAGGCTCTTTTGGCCTGACCAATATAAAACTTATTACATGGGCATTTCAGGGCATAAATACTGCCCTCTGTATTGCATTTATAGTGTCCTTTTACGTTGAATCTAGTACCATTAATTCTATCAAAACGAGGTATAATAAATTTACAAGCCTTGCATCTGCCACATGTATCAGTCCCATATGGATGAACTATACTCTTTAAATTCATGGGGGTCATAATAAATTTCCCCTTAACTAAAAAATGTTTTATATATTCCGGACAACTTTATATGACATTTTAAATCTTTCAGGTAACCATTTGTCAGCATCTTTTGTAGATATAAGAAAATCCCAATAATATTTAACCACATTTATCACATTTTGACTAAAACAGCTGTACGTAGTAACAAAATATATATCAGATGTGTTCTGTCTATTCATAAGAGATGCCGATTTATGTATAACCTTATTTTTTTCACCTCCATAGGTTCATAGGTTCATACTAGGCTATCTGCCCTGGGGCATTTATAAGCCTAGCCCGATTGTGTTTGGCTTACGCCACCCCTTGATTTGAGTATACTGTGCCCTTTTTAAAGTTTAGTTTACTGTGCCTCTGTCTAATAGTGACATGGAAGTAATCCCCGGGACAAACCTACAATCCCCCATCCACTCATCAAGATTCTTCTTGAAGAGAGTCAGTGAGGTGCTCTGCCTAACATGAATTGGAATTCTATTCCAGAGCGAAGGGAGCCTCTGGGTTATGAATCTGTCCCTCCAGCATGTTCTATTTATTTCTGTGCTGAGGTTCAAGTCCCTCGAGCGCGTGGCTCTAAGGGATTTAGATTTACTGAGGTGGAGCATGTCCATTAATTCTGGGTTGGACATAGCTTTATATGTCAGGCATAGATCGCCTCGAAGTAGGCGGTATGCAACTGAGTAGAGCTGGAGTTTTTTTAACCGAGCAGCATATGGCATCTGTTTGAATCCCTCGGGTATCATTGAAAAACTCATCAGCTTAAATGTTAACCCATACATCACAAGATGGGTTGCAAACTGCCTGAGTGACAGAACCCACAGGGTCAGAGTTGCTGGCGCCATGTCAGACTCTAAGCCTGTCACAAGTGGTGTCCCACAGGGCTCAGTCCTGGGCCCACTCTTGTTTGGCATCTACTTTTCTGAAGTACAAGCAAACACAGGAGGGTTATGGCTGACAAAGTTTGCAGATGACTGCAAACTGGGCACCGTAGTCGAAAACACATCTGACACAGATATCCTTCAGAAGGGTCTCACAGAAATGGATAACTGGTGCCAGAGCCATGGCCTAAAGTTAAATGCCAAAAAATGCATAGTCATACCCTTCGGGAAAAACAAGGTTACCCCTAGCTACCATATAGGTGGCAATCCACTGAGCACAGAAGAAGTTATTAGGGACCTGGGGACCCAGGTTGACAGTAGCCTGTCATTCGACACCCATGTAGCTAAAGTAGTTAGGAAGACCTTCTACATTGCCCACCTTATCATGAAGGGATTCACATCTAGATCAAGGAGGTCATAGTTTCCCTATACTCATCACTCATCAGACCAATGATTGAGTACAATGCCCCATTCGGAATGTATCTGACCCGACACTTGCAGCAGCTGGAGAGGCCACAAAAGTTCCTCACCAAAAGGATAAAGGGTCTCAAAATCTGTCCTATGCTGCCCGACTGAAAGAACTTCAGCTCTATTCAGTCGCCACGCTTGCTCAGAGGTGACCTGTGCCTGACATACAAGGCCATGTCAAACCCAGATTTGATGAATATGCTTCACCTCAATAAATCTAGATCCGCCAGAGCCACAAGGGCTGGAGACTTAAACCTCGACACGGCTATTAATAGGACGTGCTGGAGGGATAGATTCATCACCCAAAGACTCCCTATGCTGTGGAACAAAATCCCGGTATATGTGAGGCAGAGCACCTCGCTGGCCTTGTTCAAGAGAAATCTTGACCAATGGGTGGGAGATCGCAGATATACCCCAGGGATTACCTCAGTGTCACTGCTCGACAGAGGCACAGCAAAATAATGGGTATAGTTCCCCATACTAAAGGGGTGGCGTAAGCCACAAAACTATGGGCTAGGCTTGTAAATGCCCTCGGGCAGATAGCCTAGTATAAACCTATGAAACCTATGAACCTATGATCCTCCTGGTGAGGTACTTTTGGGGTCTTTCTAATTGCTGCAGGTGTCGGGTAAGGTACATTGCAAAGGGGGCATTGTATTCTATGATGGGCCTGATGAGGGATGAATAAAGGGGCACGATTACCTCTCTTGATCTAGATATGAATCCTTTCATGATGAGGTGGGCTATGTAGAAGGTCTTTCTAACCACTTTGGCAACGTGGTTGTCAAAGGAGAGATTGCTATCAACTTGGGTCCCCAGATCCCTAATTACTTTCTCTGTACTTAATGAGTTACTACCTATGTGGTAATTTGTGGGCACATTGTTTTTGCCAAAGGGTATGACTATACACTTTTTGGCATTTAGCTTTAGACCATGGCTCTGGCACCATTTATCCATCTCTGCGAGACCTTTTTGAAGGATGTTTGTGTCAGCTGGAGAGTCGATTATGGCGCCCTGTTTGCAGTCATCTGCGAACTTGGTGAGCCATAGTCCTCCCACGTTGGCCTATACCTCAGAAAAGTAAATACCAAACAAGAGAGGTCCCAGGACAGAACCTTGTGGGACGCCACTTCTGACCGGTTTTGAGTCTGACATGGCTCCAGCAACTCTGACTCTGTGGGTTCTGTCTTTGAGCCAGTTTGCGACCCATCTTGTGACATAGGGGTTTATATTTAGGCTGGATAGCTTATCTATGATGCCCGAGTGGGGTATTCTGTCAAATGCCTTTGCGAGGTCCAGATAGGCTGTGTGGACTACCTTCCCTTCATCTATGGCCTTGGTGACTGTTTCGAAGAAGTCTACCAGGTTCAAAAGGCAGGATCTGCCCTTGACAAAGCCAAATTGGGTAGGGTCTAGTGTCTGTAGGTCCCCAATGCCTTTGTTTATGAGTTCCATGATGATCCTCTCCATAGCCTTGCAGACTAGGCTAGTCAGGCTTATGGGGCGATAGTTTCCAGGGTCCGCAGAGGCGCCACCTGTGTGGAGTGGGACCACTGTTGCTGTACGCCATTCTTTGGGCACATATCCTGTAGTGAAGCTGAGATTCTACAGCAGTTTAACTTGTGGGATTAGTTCTTCTTGGAGTTCATGTAGGACGCAACCTGGGACGCCATCTGGTCCCATGGAAGCAGTGTTTTTTGCTTTGGAGAGGGTGGCCTTCACCTGAGCATCAGAGATGTTTGGGAGGCTGCACTCTGCCTGGATAGATACATGCTCATTTGGGGGGGAGGGGGTGGAGAAGTTTGCACTGAACCTGTCTGCCAGGATATTGGCGATGTCTGTGGGTTCAGTGTATTCTTTGTCATTTAGAATCAACTCAGAACAAGTCTGGGAATTGCATCCCAGGTTCCTAACATAACTGAAAAAAGCCTTATGATTGTCTTTAGTGTCCTGTGCAATTTTTCTCTCGAAGCTGGTCTTGGAGGATTTTATGAGGGATCGTAATTTTTTGCTAGTACTGATCAGAGATGCCTTCCCTTTTAGGGATTTTGCTCTATCATGTAGTAGCTTCCTCCTTCTGTTGTACAGTTTATTTATGGCTGGGGTTCACCAGACTGGACGCCTGCCTTTGGATGATTGGGTCTTGATTTTGTTTGGGATAGCATGATCCATGCATTCCTGGAGATGTCCGTAGAATGCGTTTATATAGGATTCTGCAGTTTGGGCCGTAGTTGCCACTGGCCCTGGGGCCTTGAAGGATTCCACTTCGGTTTTGAGAAGTGTGAAGTTCGCTTTTGAGAAGTTTTTCACTGTGGTTTTCTGGGTTGGGGATGGGGTCGGGATGTGGATATCCAGTGAAATTAATTTATGGTCTGATCTTACCAATGAGGGATATACTTCTGGTATGGAGCATAGAGTCCCCATGTTGGTAATGATCAGGTCTAGTATGTTTTCCCCTCTTGTGGGAGTGGTGACTAGTTGTTCCATAGCATTTGAGTATATAAATTCCAGGAACCTTTGGGCTAAGGTGCTGGGGCTTGAGTAATGCTCCCAGTCTATGTTTGGGTAGTTGAAGTCACCCAATATAACGGTGTTCGGAGAGATCTTCATGTTCTCCAATGTTTTCAGGAAAGCCGAGTGGGATTACTGACTTTGAGAGGGTGGTCTGTAGGATGCTATAAACTGAAAAGCAGTCTTGCCCACTGTCAGTTGCACATGGATGGTCTCTGATACTTCATGCAATGCCACTAACCTGGAGGTGTGGATATCCTTAATAAATATGGAAACTCCCCGTCCTTTTGTGGTTCGGTCCGGGTTTTGGGGCCAAAAAGCATGATATGAGGTATAACCTGGTAGTGCTGGGGTGCTCTCTGGAGCCTTGAACCAGGTTTCTGTCACTGCACAGATGTCAATGTTCTCCATACTGAGGAGAGCTTCGAGTGCATGCATCTTGAGGTTAAGACTTCTGGCGTTTAGCAGCATTACCCTTAGTTTCTTGTTCCTTGTGCTGTCTATGGAGGTGGGTTTGACTTTTGAGCCTTGCCTAAAAAAGGCACTATGGTGGTGGCAAGAGCCTTTGCCAATATCCGAAAGCCCAGGGGTGACAGGTGCAAGCCGTCCCTAGCGAAGCAACGTGGCTTATCGAGCATGTCATCCCAGGCTGACAGACACTGGATCCCCTTTGAATGACACCAAAATTTTAGCCAATTGTTAAAATCGCTCATTTTGTCTTTATACTGTGGCATCATTCTAGGTGAGGGTAAGATGCTGCTCAAGGTCAGGGTCATACCGCCTGGGCTACATGATCAGAGAGCTCCTCTATGTCTCTTTTCATGTAGTCGAGGGAGGTACGTCTCAGGTCATTCACGCCAGCATGTACAATGACTGAGTCATATTTGTATTTGCTTTGGAGTGACCTGAGTGCTTGCGTTATGTGGCGGATCCTAGCGCCCGACAGGCAGCTCACTGTGACCTTCTCTTTATTCAGCCTGGTGAGCGGGACATCAGTGTGTCTGACAATAGAGTCACCTATTACAAGAGTATCAGGTGTGTTATTCAGCCTTAAGGGCTGTGACTGCTTGGCACACTGACTTTGTGTGCTATGTGTTGTACGTGTTTTATTTTGGGGTAGCGTTTGCTTGGATGTCTGCTTTGGAGGTCTCTGTTGCTTAGGTAGATTTTTATTTAGAGCCTCCGAGTATGTTTTTGTGTTTTTATGTGTTTGGTTCGCTGTTGTGGTGGGACTATGTGATACTGGAATTGTGTTGTGTGAGGTTACCTTCACCTCCTGACTGGTTACACCAGTTTTGAGATGAGAGAGCTCAGCCTCCAGTTTGGCTATATGGTTGCATCTCTCACATATATTTGAACCTGTTTGGAGGAGGAGAAGGTTGTCCGTGTACATGAGACAGTTGTAACATTGCCTCAAAATTCCCAGATTCACCAGCTGGACTGGAGAGGAAACCAGTGACTGACATTTGGACATGCTAGAGTAATATAGGGAACTGCATTAAAACGGACCAATAGGGGACAAGGTAATCGTAGAGAGCATAAGAGTAAGTAGTGCTTATGGTTTATTAGTGCTAACTTGTAAGATTACTTATTTGGACCAGTGAGGGGCCTTAGAATGAGAATATGGTGTTTAGTTTGAGAGATAGAGCAGTTCTAAGGGAAAAAGTGAAGAGCAGACTTTGTGGAGCCAGGAATAGTTTAAACCCAATTAGGCGCAAAAATGCGCAAAACCGCGCAAAAGAGGGTTTTAAGAGAGGGAGATCAAGGAGTTTGGAATTGACCCAAAATGGCCAATAAAGCTACAGTTTCAAGGCAGTAACCACTCCCACATGGGCAGGCAGGCTGCTCAATGTTTATCACTGCCACTGTTGAACACAGAGACTTCCCTTTAGCCGAAGCAAACAATGGCCTCCAAGAAACTTACAAACAGTTCAGAACAGCAGATCTGTAACTGAACATTTTTAAATCTCAGAAAAGTGGGAAAAAAGCAAGATTTTTTTGTTTTTTTGTTTTTTTTAAGGAAAGCAGAGGTTCACAAGTATCAACAAGTTAGAACAGTGCAGTAAATGACCCCACACTTGAGTGCTAGGCCAGAGACAGATAAATGCAAGTTTTAAGAAAAAAAACAATTTTAAAAATAATCAGCTCTAGGTTGTGTTCTGAATACAGTTACCAACACAGAAATCAGGTTTAGCAAGCCAGAAAATGCTCAAAAGTAGGCGGCAATGCAGAAAAACGTAACAAATAATCTGAAGCAAAATACTTAAAATCTCAAAAGTGGCTCCTTTCTTCTCTCAGCGTTTTCTCCTCTTGGTGGGTGCTTCACCAACATTCAACAAGTCCGAAAAGAAGCCAAAACCACGAGGCAATCGGGTTTTATCTTTTATTGACTTCTGCCACATATTCTTAAGTAACTTAATTTCATATCCCCTTGATTGAAACATAGCACAAGTTCTGAAAACCTCTTCCTCAAGCTCATTCCCGTCCCTACATAATCTATTTAACTGAATAAATTCACCATAGGGCAGAACCTCTATGGTCTGAGGCGGATGACAACTGGATGCTTTTAGATATTGTATATTACCCTCAAATTTTCTATGTACCTTGGTACACAGTTTAGTACCATTTGAGATATCTAATTCAACATCCAAAAGTGAGACTTTTTTACCTATATGAATACCTTCAAACTTTAAATTATATCTGTTTGCTTGCAAACCATCAATGAATTCATTTACCTTATTTTCACCCCCTCACATAAAAAATAAGATTGTCTATAAATCTAAAGTATCTGATTACATGCTTACAAAAGAACTCTGATCTGTAGACATATTCTAGTTCAAAATAACCCATACTTAAATTTGCATATGAGGGGGCAAAGGCTGCCCCCATGGCCGTCCCT
The DNA here is from genome assembly GCF_019279795.1 of Protopterus annectens. Taxonomy (NCBI): domain Eukaryota; kingdom Metazoa; phylum Chordata; order Ceratodontiformes; family Protopteridae; genus Protopterus; species Protopterus annectens. The sequence goes on from NC_056750.1 coordinate 596,475,976, forward strand.
TGTTTCTGGTGGAAAACCTCTCCATTAAATTAAAAAAAAAATGTTGTTAAACAAAATTGAATCAGTTCAACAACATATTCAGTAGCTGGGCAATCACCTGAGAAAAACCTTACAGAATGTAACCCAAAAGTGAGTTCAATACTTGTATATAGGCTTTTTACATCCATTATAACCCAATACATTTTGTTATTCCATTGTACATTCTTTATCTTGCACAAAAAATCATAAAACATCTTTGATATAAGCAGATAACAACATAACTTTAGCAATTAATAAATGATGTAATAAACATCCTAAATTATACAAAAAATAATTTCTCCCTGAAACAATGGGACGGCCCAGAAGTTGTTGCAGATATTTATGAATTTTGGGCAGACAATAAAAATATGCAATATTGTTATTTATAACTTTTAACTTCTTTTTGATGTCATCAGAAGAAAATATCTTAATCTAACTCCTTTATTCATTAATACATCATATTCTTGTATAGCTTCTAAATACACAGAAAAAGAAACGTCTTCATACACATTAGTATCACATAAATGTTCATAACACATCTCAAGATATTGTGAAATATGTAAAATAAGTTTGTTACCCTTGTCAGCTGGTTTAAATATAAGATCATGCCTCTCGCTTAATGCTGTTAGGGCTGACCATTCATTTTTTGTAAGATTGTAGGGAATGTTATTGAACCCACTGTTACAATCTCTTAATTCTCTCTCAATACAATAATTAACCATCTTATAAAATTGCATCACACATTCATTACTAAAAACAGGAATATATTTACACTTAGTTTCAACAACACTGGTATCAAATGCATAATATCCATTAAAATCATTTTCCGAAGTGCATGAGTAAAAACTATCTAAGTCTGATTCAGTTTCTGTATCATCATTTCTATCATATTCATTACCAACAATTTGACTTTGATTTAAAAAGTGATATTTCAACTGCAACTTCCTTGTAAATCTAAAAATGTCACATTTTAAATCATGTAAGAGCGGGATTACTGTGGGTATAAACTTCAAACCACATTCAAGAACAGACTTTTCAACTTCATTCAAGTTGTATCTTGATAAATTAACAATATAAGACTCACAATTACCATTTGCCTTTGTTATAGTACTGAAAATGCTGCTGTTGTTGATCTCACGAATGGGTATAATATCCCTCACGTTGGCGCTTCTTTCCTTGTTGTTTTTGCTGACAAAAATTAGATCCATCATGAAAGGTTTGTTGATGTTGGGCTACATTTTGAGCTTTGGGTAAAGGTGGAAACTCATTGCTGCCTAAAAAATCCTCTTCTGCTGAAGAAGTAGTTTTGAACGAATTGCGTGTGGAAGAAAAGGACCGCTGTTCAGCTCTGTTCCTTTTTCCTGAAAGTGCACATGACATGTAGTCCTTCTCCTATTGGATCTCCCTGAGAAGGCACCACCATTATCATAGTCTCGGGTGTCACAAAGTAACTTTTTTCTTTCCATGATATAATTTTCATAGTCCTTTAATTTAACATTTATGTCACTCAACAATTTATTTAAAAACTCCGGACCAGATTTAGACAGCAAATTGGTACAAGTGGAGCTAATTTGACTACATAGCTCCCTCTGTTTTACCCTATCTCTCTATCTATCAAACTAGAGACCCATTCTAAAGTACATTTATGTGCAGCAAGAACCCATCTTTTATGAAACATTTTATCATTTTCATCCTGCAAATCAAAAGGAGTAGCAGGATCTTTACATGCTTGCAACCCTCGAGGGGTTATATCCAATTCAATATACTTAGACAAACTTTGTATATTGAAAAAAACAGCAGTCTTCTTCCACATTAATTTCCCTAGTGAGTCACATAGTATTTTGTTATCCGAACTTATGGAAGCCAATAACCTTCTGCCATTGTTAATGAATGGGTTCTGCAAATGATGGATGTTAAGTTGTCAATCTCGCCTTCATTCTTGCTGGATGGGTTCGGAGCCGATCCTCGGCTCCGATTCAGCACTTGCTAAGCTCGAGAGTCACTTTTACCAGCTCGAGGCAGCCCCATATCCCATGATGCAAGGCGGTGATTACCCAGATCTCGTTTGCCGCTTCGCTAATGAGGTCATCTTTTTTACCAGCTCCTGGTAAGTGAATTTCATTACTCTTTTTGAGAAATTTAGATTCCCAGTACCCTAAATTTTTACTCTTTATAGTTTTTAGTTTACCCTATTCACTTAGCTCCATTCCCGTTACCTTCCCGTCCCTTATCCATATTTTCTGTGTTTCAGGCCTTAGGCCTTACCCTCCCACACAGTTCCTTGTCAGGATTTGTTTAGGTGTGTGTGTGTTGTTGTTTCACTGTACTTAGTTTTTATTTAGTCAGTGTCAATTTTTTGGACTGATTGGCGTGTGTGTGTGTTAGGACTCAAACATGTCTAAAGACACTAGGGTCTCAGGTTTCAAGAAGTGTGACTCGTGCTGTCAGAAGATGTCTCTGACAGACGGTCACACTTCTTGTATTTATTGCCTGGGACCCCTACACCTGCAGGACTCCTGTGCTATTTGCCACTCTTTCAGCCAGAGAGTCCTGCAGGAACGTAGAAATAAATTGATCCTAAGGGGTCTTCTCAAGCCTGAGAGCTCCCCGGCTAAGTCCGGCTCCGGGAAGCCCTTAAAGCCATCCAAGGCCCAGCCTTCAGTATCCAAGTCTGTGGCCTTGGTTCCGACTCCACCGGAGTCGAGATCGGCTCCGTCTGGAACCGATCCTTCCTTCTCGGAAGTTATAGTATCGGCATCAATCGGCACCGATACCCTGGCTTCGGTTACTTTGTCGGCTCCGGCTGGAGCCGATACCCTTGCTTCAAAGCCTGCGTCAGCTCCGGCTGGAGCCGACACATCTCTAACCCAGCTCGGAGCCGACAAGCTATTGGCTCCAACTGGATCCGAAGGTTCTTTGGCTCCGATGGCTCCGTCAAGGAAGAGATCTAGATCTCCTTCGCTGGAGTCTATACACTCGGCTCCGGCCTCCCCCTTACTTTTGGAGCGGAGCCATCGGAGCCGATCCTCAAGGTCTTCCAGACTCTCAGACCATGACTTGGAGAGAGTGGTGAGTAGACTACTGAAATCACAGGCACTGGCCCAGATGCTCCATAGCCCGTCTCAGCAGACGATCGCTATTCCACACCCTCCCGAAATTCCTCCTTCAACTCTCCTTCAGAACTCGGAGCCGGTGATTATTGGTACCATGACTGTTGCTGCTTCGGAGCCGATACCACCCCTTTCGGCTCCGTCGTTTTCGACTCCTATCTCCTCCTTGAGACCGTCCTTGGAGGGATCCGGTCATCGGGCTTCCCTGGTCGGTTCCAGGGGGGGTGAGTGGCATCGGACCCTTGTCCGACCCCGTTCTCTCTCTCTCGGGGCTTCGGCCTTGGTGAGCTCGGCACCGAAATCTGCTTCGGAGCCTTCCCTTTTGGTGGGGCAGGGGATTCCTGTTTCTTCGGAGCGGGGGCTCTCTGTCCTCTCCGGGAGGGGAGCCTTCGAGGTTATGAGGAGTGTGCTAGCCCCCGAGCTCAGTCAGCAGTCGGTTCATTTAGCTCCTCCCTCCACGGTGCCTGTAGATATCTCTTCCCACTCTCTTGCTCCCGGACCCAGAGATCCATCACCCCAGGTTTCCCCATTGGGAAGAACTTCCTCTTCCGAGGTTTCTCCTGATCCTTCAGGAGAACCCCCGTGTAAGAGGACCTGCAAGAGGAAGCACTTAGACTCTCCTGAGTCTACGACATCAGATACCGATTTAGATGAGTCGGAGGGGTCCCCAAGATCCCCCTCTGAGGATGTCTCCTTTTCAGACATCCTTGAACTCCTAAAACAGAGGGGGAACTGGCCCTCCATTAATCCCTTCGAGGATGAATCGGTATACCTGGAGGCTTTTGGATCTCGACCCTCCACCTCCTGGGTGTCTCTGCCTTTCGACCCCCTCATGGAAGTCATAGCTCGAAAGGCATGGGCATCTCCTGATTCGGTGGAACCAGTCCCCAGGAGGCCTTCTAAATTTATCACGGCCCCCACTGAAAAACAGTTTCTCACTAAAGGTGTCCCGGTTGATGCCATGGTGGTGGCGGCCGCCACCAAAAAGGAACTTGCAGATCCTTCCATACCAGTCCATCCTCCTAACAAGGAGTCTAGGACCATGGACAGGTATGGCAAGCGGATGTTTTCCTCAGCGACCTTTGCTATGCGTCCACTGAATTATTTATGTCACTTCACCCGACTTCAAAGAGACATCCTCAAAGAATTGGGTGAAGTAGTACAGGATCCATCAGCGGCAGGGGCTCAAGAGAAGATTGCCTCTCAGCTGGGAATCCTGAATTCCATAACCAACTCCTCCATGCGGCTCATTTCTTATGCAGCCGATGGGGCGAGTAGAGCTGCAGGCACAGGAGTGGCTCTCAGACGTCAGTCCTGGATGCGGCTTTGTAATTTTGCAGACCCTTTTAAGGCGTCCTTCACAAACTCTCCCTTTGATGGGACAACTTTGTTTGGCCCTCAGGAGAAGGACACTTTGACCAGGTGCGAGCAAGACGGCAAGACTCTTTCTGCCGTAGGAGTCCGTTTCTCCACCCCTTCTAGACCTTACCCCAAAGGTCAGAAGGGGGGAGAAATGTGGTTCCGAAAATCACAGGGTGTCACGCCTGACACACGTGGTCAGTTTACCCCCAGAGGCAGAGGGGGTAATAACAACAGATGCCACCCTAGGGGCAGAGGGGGTCCGCAGAACCAAGGCAGCAGAGAGCCTCTCTCTGATGAGCCTTTCCAGCATCCCTGAGGTGTTGCCCGACTGCCCACCCTTGGAGGCAGTCGGGGGAAGATTATCGCTGTACCCAGAAGCCTTGCTTTCCCTCTCTCAAGACAAATGGGTACAGTCGATCATATCCGAGGGTTACAAAATACCTTTCGAGAAAAGCCCCTTCCCTCAAAAAGGATCCCTTCCAGACGTTCCACCCGGTCTAAGGGAAATTGCAAAGCTAGAGGTTTCAAAGCTTCTAGAGAAAAGGGCCATCCAGCCAGTTCCAACAGATCATTTAGAATCCGGAATCTACTCAAGGTTCTTTTTGGTCCCCAAAAAGACGGGAGACTGGAGACCAATATTAGACCTCAGCAGGCTAAACAAGTCTGTCAAAAAGGCAAGATTTCGGATGGTCACACTTCAATCGATTTTGCCCTTTCTGGGCAAAAACAACTGGATGTGCTCCATAGACCTTCAAGATGCGTACTATCACATATAAATACACAGACGCTCCAGAAGGTTTCTCCGCTTTTGGCTGGGGACCAGTCATTTTCAGTTCAGAGCCCTGCCCTTTGGTCTCACTACAGCCCCCAGAGTGTTCACCAAATGCATGGCAGCGGTCACGGCTCACCTGAGACATCAGGGATTCCAGGTGTTTCCGTACCTAGACGACTGGCTCCTCTCAGCCACCACCAGGCATCAACTTCTCCAGGCCAGGGATTACACACTACGTCTCTGCAGCAAGTTAGGGATTTCAGTCAACTTCGAAAAGTCTTCCTTATCGCCTTGCCAATCTATTACCTTTATAGGCGCAGATCTAGACACTACTCGGATGTCAGCAAACCTAACAAACCAAAGAATCCTAGATATCCAAAACCATGTTCGGATGATCCTTTGCAGCAAAAAGGTGCAAGCCAGGTTGGTTCTGAAAGTGTTAGGCCTTATGGCAGCTGCCATCACACTTCTTCCTCTGGCCTGTTTTTACATGCGTCTCCTGCAGTGGATGTTGTTTACCCAATGGTCTTTCCAACAGTTACCCATGCGTCACAAGATCCTTGTGACACAAACCTCAAGAGCCATCTCTCCTGGTGGATTTCTTCCCCCCTAGTCCATCAGGGCAGACCATTTGTTCCCTCGGCCCCAGTAGCCACGGTCACGTCGGATGCCTCCCTGATCAGGTGGGGGGGGCATTATCAGGGCAGGATGGTCCACGGCACATGGCAACCGTTCGAATACCACCTGCACATAAATGTCCTAGAGATGAGAGCAGTGCTTTTAACGTTGCAAGCCCTCAACGACTTTCTTCCCTTAGGGACAATTGCAGTTCACACGGACAACATGTCCATGGTATGGTACATCAACAAGCAGGGCGGAACCAAGTCCTATCCTTTGTGTCGAGAAGCTCTCAGACTTTGGCAATGGGCAATCTCCTCTCGTCAGTTTTTGATAGCAACGCATATCCCCGGGAAAACCAACATCATAGCGGACAGATTGAGCAGAGCTATACTCATGCCTCATGAGTGGTCTCTCAAACAATCTATAGTGGAAGAGATTTTTCAGAAGTGGGGTCGCCCATGCTGCGACCTTTTTGCTACACCCCAAAACAACAAATGCCCAGACTTCTTTTCTCTCTTTCCACTTCCAGGCCATTCCCCCAGAGATGCTCTAACCCAGGATTGGCCCCGGGGACTTCTTTATGCTTTTCCCCCTTTTCCATTAATACCTCAAGTACTCCAGAAAGCTACCGTCTTGAGAGCCAAGCTGATTCTCATTGCCCCTTACTGGCCTCGACAAATTTGGTTCCCGTTCCTTCATCGCCATCTCTTGGTGCAGCCTTGGCATCTGGACCCAGTTCCAGATCTTCTGACCCACCAGTCGGGTCAACTGCACCGGTCCATTCGTTCCCTCAACCTCACCGCTTGGTTGCTCCACTTCCTTCCTTAGCCAGGCTTCCTTTGATCTCTAACCCCGTTAGAGATATCATAGTAGCTTCTCTAAAGTCCTCTACCAGGAGGATTTACTCTAGCAAATGGAAACGTTTCGCCTTTTGGGCAAAGTCTAAGAACATAGACCCTTTTACTGCCCCTATTCAGTCAGTTTTGGACTTTCTCGCTCAAATTTTTCACTCCGGTTCTTCTTCTTCCACAGTTAAAGTCCAGTTGGCAGCAATCTCGAATTTCCATGTCGGATTTGCAGACCAGAACATTATGTCTCACAAACTTTGTAAAGCCTTTCTCAGAGGGGTGTTCCTTCTTAAACCCCCTGTTAGGGATCCTCCACCACAGTGGGACCTAAATTTAGTGCTGGCATCCTTGATACTTCCCCCTTTCGAACCGGCTGCTACATGCTCATTAAAATTTCTTTCTTGGAAGACACTTTTTCTAGTTGCTATTACCTCGGCTAGGAGAGTGTCTGAACTTCATGCCCTCTGTGTTCGTCCCCCTTACTTGGTCTTCCACAAGGACAGAATATCCTTGAGAACCAATCCATCCTTTTTGCCCAAGGTTGCTTCTAAGACAAATTTAAACCAATCCATTGATCTTCCTGTATTTTTTCCCAATCATTCTAACAGGGCGGAACAAAGATTGCATTACCTAGATGTTCATCGCCAACTCAGATATTACTTGGACAGAACGAAGCAATTTAGGAAGTCTGATCAGCTTTTTCTTTCTTATGCTGAAAATAAAAAAGGTCTCCCTGTTTCTAAAGTGACCTTATCCAGATGGCTGTCTTCCACCATTTTTGACATTTATCAGCTTAGGGGCAAACAACTGATCTCAAAACCTAAAGCACATTCTACAAGAGGTCTAGCCACATCTACAGCTTTTCAGGCTAGACTACCCTTAGACACTATTTGTGCAGCAGCCACTTGGGCCACTCCTCATACCTTCGTTTCTCATTACAAATTGGATTTGGCCTCCAGGGACAGGGCAAGTTTTGGTTCCACAGTTCTCGAGAGTCTGTTCCATTGAGCCACCCAGGATAGAGGTGCTAGGGACGCGGTCCCATCCAGCAAGAATGAAGGCGAGATTGACAACTTAACATTTAGAAGTTATGTGCCTACCATAATGTTCCATGTTAGTTGTCTTCTCTCGCCTTCTTTCTTGCATCCCTCCCTCCTGACCCCCTAGCCTGGACAGACCTTGAACTTCCTTTTTCTCTGGGAGATTGTTCTTCCTTGGGCACCAGTTAGCTCTGGACCTTAATTACCTGGGTTCCCCTTACAGCCTTCTCAGGTTAGTTGTTTTTTTTTCCTTTGTGGAAAGTTTATGGGCAGTTTTTCCTCTAGATACCAAATGAGATCTGGGTAATCACCGCCTTGCATCATGGGATATGGGGCTGCCTCGAGCTGGTAAAAGTGACTCTCGAGCTTAGCAAGTGCCGAGTCGGAGCCGAGGATCGGCTCCGAACCCATCCAGCAAGAAAGAAGGCGAGAGAAGACAACTAACATGGAACGTTATGGTAGGTACATAACTTCTAATTACGATCCTCTTCCCACTTCTCCCACACTGTGGAAATCTGTTCTCTCTGACTGACACTTGGTCCCCCAGCCACCTTAGAGGAATGTATATGTTCATTAGGCTGAACAGGTAACCATCCATGGAACACTGTTGTGAATCTCTCTGTAAGTCCCAAAAAACACTGGGAACATTTAAATTAGGATGATTGGCCATAAGAAAACCAAAAAACTACACTGGAAACAATAAAAATGTATAACCACCAAGCCAGTGAACACACCAATAAATAAATAAATAATTTATTCTCTCTGACATCTCGGCAATAATGCCTTCAAGGAGTATAAAACATTCAAAAAACTTCTCCAGATATACCAAACATAACTAAACATAATTGAACACAATTAACATAATTGAATCAGTTAAATATTTGAAACATTTTAAAGTAAAACCCACCAATTGACCTCAGCATTTATTCCCTTAGGTATCATTGTATCAAATGCCAAAGTTCACTGTGGTGACCCCCTATTGGTCCAGGCAGTCTTGGTTCTCCTTTATAATGGTATTGGCCAAGTGTAGTTACCACAGACATCCTCACTCCTTGAATTTTCTCACACAGTCTCAGGGGTGACTGGTGCACCCTAATTTGGAGCAACAGCAACTGGCAGCCTGGATGATTCAGTTTTGATTCAGTTTATGTACTTGTTTCATGAGAATGTGCAGCAAAACCTGCTACTTGAAAATGTTATGTTTACAAATGGATGAGGTTTTCTAAGTGGTGCCTAAGAGGGAACAGAGGGTCCATTGAGGTTAACATCCCTCTGATCTTGAAATATTTGTGTGAGTTGTTTCAGGATGGCTTACTGGATGTCTCCATTAAGGTGCATTTAGTGCCCATCTCTTTTTGTCTGCCAGTGGATCTCCCTCTTCTTCTCTTTTGGTAAAGCAGTTCATTAAAGGAGTATTGAATATGAGACCCCCTCACAAGCAAATTTCTCCTTTGTGGGATCTCGACTGTATTCTGGAAGAATTTACCTTACCACCTTTCTAACTTGCCACTCAGGCTTATCTACAGCTCTTACTGCTCTGACATCTACAAGGCGAGTCTCTGAGCTGCAAGATGTCATGGTGGGACAACCTTACCTGATTTTCCGCAGGGATATGGTTGTGATCTGAAGTAGTTGACTTCATTCATTCTGCACATATGGCTATACGGATCCGATTCAGATCCGAGCCGGCAAAACTTTTCAAGCATCAGCTCCGAGCTCCAAGCTCCTCCCTTACCTATATTACATCACTTCCTCCTATCTAGCCCCAGATCTCATTTGTCACTCTAAGAGTCAGAATTATGGTCTTTGAGCTCTAAGCAAGGTGGTAAGGTTTTTTTGGTCGTTTTGGTGATAGTTGAGTGTGAATACCTTTCCTTTTTTCCTCCCTTCGCATTTTGGTGTTTTTTTATGATACTGGTTTCCCGCCTAGGCCCAGTCCCTGTTTAAATGTGTGTGTGAGTGGGCCGTTAGGGCTTTTACTGTCTCTGCTATGGCTGAACAGCCTAAGGTTCTTTTTAAGAAGTGCACAGAGTGTGGTCATAAGCTCTCACCAGCCGATGGCCACACTCTGTGTGTTCTATGTTTAGGGGTCACCCATCTGCCTGCATCCTGTGACATTTGTTCGGGCTTTAACCCTAGGAAGTTGAAGGATTGTTGGGCTAAGCTTGTGGCTAAGGGTCTGCTACCATCTTCTGCCCTGGAGTCTGCCTCAGTTTCCTCCCCAGCCATTGACGCTGTGCAGGCAGGAACTCAACCTCCCGCCAGGCCTGCTTCATCGGAGTCATCCCAGAGAGGTAGGGACAGAAGGGAGAAGGAGAAGCACCACAAAGAGAGGGACAGGCCCAGAAAAAGATCACTGGACAGGGAGTCTTTCTCCAGCCCCTCTTCAAAGGCACCCAGGTCTCGTTCTCCTCGGCTCCGCCCTCCCCGTTTCTCACAGGAGCTGACGGAGCCATCGGAGCTGAGGCACTCCCCTCAGATCTGGCCCAGACCTGAGTCGGTCACTTCCTTCAGGTCAACTCGGAGTTTCTCCGACCTTGATATGGACAGGCTGATGAGGAGGTTCATCCAGAACCAGATTCAGATAGGGGTCTTACCAGGGCCCTCTCCCATTGGAGAGGGTCCTTCTTCAACTATGTTCCACCCTATTGCTCCTTCCCCGATCCGACCCGATGCTTTGGGGTTCTCGGGTCCGAGACCTTTCGGAGCTGTTGGGTCAGTGCCGATGGTTCTCATTTCCTCGATGCTGGCCGTCACCTTGAGTTCCTCGGATCCGATCTGGGATCCAGGGGACTCTCGGAGCAGTGATCAGGGAGTTGGACCCGAAGGTCGGGATCTCGCTCTTTCGAATCCCATCCTCGGTGCCCAGTCTACCCCCACCATCAGCTCCGATCCCTGCTTCGGTGCCGGGAGAGCCTCATCCTTATGTTCTATGGAGGTGTGCTCTCCATCGGCATTCGGGGCAGTGGAAAGGGTTCTCTCCCAGGGGTTGAGACCACAGCTCACCTACTCAGATCCTACCCAGACCCCTCTGATTTTGGATTCTACTCCCATTACCCTGTCTCAAGGACAGCCCCTGCCAAAACAACCCCAGGTTGTTCCCCTCAGGGAACCCCCGGAGGCTTATGAATCCTCTCCAGAGAGTCCCACTGGAGAGGAACCTCGTAAGCGCAAGTGTAAGAGGAGGCACTTGGACTCCCCTGAGTCCATTACCACTGATATGGACTTGGATGAAGGAGAGGGTTCCCCCAGATCACCTACCGAGGACGTCTCATTCGGAGACATTATGGAGATCCTCCGCCAAAGAGGAGGTTGGTCAGCCCCCAAACCCTCTGCGGATGAGTCCGTATTCCTGGAGGCCTTTGGCGCTGGCCCATCTACTTCCTGGGTCTCCCCTCCAGTGGACCCTTTGGTGGACCTCATCACCACTAGGGCATGGAAGGATCCTGACACAGTAGACCCTGTACCCAAAAGGCCAGACACAATTCTTTCCCCGCTGCCACACAGGCAGGCATGGTCCAAAGGAGCCCTGGTAGATGCTTTGCTGGTTGCAGCTGCCACAAAGAAGGAACTGGCACAGGAGAGTTCCTCGGTTCATCCACCAGACAAAGAGTCCAGGTCGATGGATCATTTCGGGAAGCGCATGTACTCATTAGCGACATTTTCTATTCGTGCTCTGAATTACTTGGCACATGTTATCCGACTGCAGCGAGACCTTATATCGGAACTAAATGAGTCGCCCCTGGAGTCTCCGTCACAACAGGACAAGCAGACTTTCACTGCGAAGATGACTACACTGAAATCAGTGACTAATACCTCTATGCATCTCCTCTCTCATGCTACGGAGGGAGCCGCTAGAGCTGCTGGTACAGGAGTTGCCTTGAGGCGTCATGCCTGGATCAGGCTGTGTCAATTTGTGGACCCCTTTAAGGCGTCTTTCATCAACGCCCCTTTCGATGGATCATCCTTCTTTGGGAAGACTGTACGTGACACACTAACCCAGAGTGAGAAGGACGGAAAGACTTTGTCAGCCATCGGAATCTGCTTCTCTAACCCCCAGAGGTCCTATTCCAGGAACCAAAAGGGGCAAAAGAAGATGTGGTTCTGAAAATCACAGTCCTTTCGTGACACTCAGAAATATTCGTCCCCCAGAGGCAGAGGGGGACAAGACCAACGCCGTCCCAGAGGCAGAGGGAGTCCTAGAAACTTTGGGTCTAGGGAACCTTTTTCCGACAGACCCGCACAGCAACCCTGAGGGGTTGCCCGGCTGCTCTACTCTGGAGGCAGTCGGGGGAAGATTTTCCTTACATTCAGCGGCATGGGAGTCCATTACTGCAGACCGCTGGATGTTAAATATCATATCCAGAGTATATTCTATCCCCTTCATTTCATGTCCCATAACTCCAGCACGCCTTCCAGATGTTCCATCCACTCACAGGGAGGCTGCAGCTTTAGAGGTTTCGAAGCTGCTACATAAACGAGCCATCGAACTGTTCCCCCCAGATCAATCTGGATCAGGCATCTACTCCAGGTTCTTTTTAGTGCCAAAGAAGACGGGGGACCACAGGCCCATTCTGGACCTGTCTATCCTCAACCTGTCGGTAGAGAAACAAAAATTCCAGATGGTCACGCTACAGTCCATTCTACTGTTTCTGAGAGAATGTGACTGGATGTGCTCATTAGACCTCCAGGACGCTTACTATCACATCAAGGTCCATAGGAACTCCAGGAGGTTTCTACACTTCCAGCTAGGGGCCAGTCACTTTCAATTCAGAGCCCTACCCTTTGGACTCACAACAGCCCCCAGGGTGTTCACCAAGGTTATGGCGGTCGTAGTGGCTCACCTGAGACTTCAGGGTATTCAGGTATTCCCCTACCTAGACGACTGGCTCTTCGCTGCATCCACCAAACGTCTCTTGTGTCAGGCCCTACACTACTTCCTCAGTCTGGCTCACAAGTTAGGCATCACGATCAGTATCAACAAGTCCCACCTGGCTCCAGTTCAGATCATAGACTTCATCGGGGCATGGTTGGATTCAATTCAATCAAAGATTTTTCTCACCCCTGAAAGGATAGAAAATCTCAGACTCCATGTATCGGCAATCTTGGATCACTCGGTAGTCACAGCACCAGATGTTCTCAGGGCTCTGGGTTCGATGGCAGCTGCAATCTCTATCCTCCCTCTTGCACGTCTTCACATGAGAGTCTTTCAGTGGAATCTAGTAGTTCAATGGTCCTGGCTAGACCTTCTGATGAATTTCCACATCCGAATCAATCAGACATGCAGAACGTCACTCCAGTGGTGGCTTCATTCAGTGGACATTTTCACAGGGTGCAGCTTTCTGGCCCCTCCGGCTCAAGCCATGGTGACCATGGACACTTCCCAGCTCAGGTGGGGGGGCACTTCCTGGGAAGAATGGTCCAAGACATGTAGTCCCCTCCTGAGACCAAGCTACACATCAGTGTCCTGGAGATGAGGGCATTGCTTTTAGCGTTGAGAGCCTTCCACCCTGTCCTACCTCCAGGGATGGTAGCCATTCAGTCAGACAACATGTCTGTAGTCTGATATATAAACAAACAGGGAGGGACCCGATGCTACCCCCCTTTGTTGCGAGGCCATGAGGGTTTGGGAGTGGACCATATCCACCAGCCGGTTTCTCATAGCAACACATATCCTTGGACACTCGAACATTCTCGTGGACAGTCTCAACAGGGCAATCCTTCTGCCTTACGAGTGGTCTCTGAAACAATCAGTGGAGGAGAAGATCTTCCGTGTTTGGGGACAACCTTGCTGCGATCTCTTCGCATCTCCTTCCAAAGCAAAGTGCAGCAACTTCTTTGCTCTGATCCCGCCTCTGGAGGATGTCCCCGGGGATGCTCTAGTCCATGCTTGGCCTCCCGGGCTACTGTATGCTTATCCCCCATTACCTCTTATTCCAAAGTTCCTTCGGAGAGCTTGCCAGCTGCAGTGCAAAGTCATTCTCATAGCTCCCTTCTGGCCACGTCAAGTGTGGTTTCCCTTCCTATGGCCTCACCTGTTGGCTCCTCCATGGACTCTAGATCCATGCCCAGATCTGATTTCTCACCCGTCGGGCTTACCCCTGCCCAGCCTGGACAGTCTCAAGCTGACGGCGTGGCTGCTCCAGTTCCCGTGATCATCAGACTCCCGGACTTTCGTCCCTTGTTAAGAATATTCTGGTAGCTTCTCTTAAAGCCTCCACTAGGAAACTCTACAATAGCAAGTGGAGACATTTTTGCATTTGGGTCTCTCAGCGCAATCTGAACCCATTTACAGCCCCTGTTCCGGTCATACTGGATTTTCTGGCCGATCTTTTTCAATCAGGTGCAAGTGCTTCCACCATCAAGGTTCAGCTGGCTGCCATCTCTAATTTTCATGTGGGTGAAAATAAGGTTGCACTGGCTTCTGCCAAATTGTGTAAAGCTTTCCTGAAGGGCACTTTTTTATTGCGACCACCAGTTAAAGAAACAGTGCCCCCCTGGGATCTGACTTTAGTCCTTCAGGCTTTGACCTCTCCCCCTTTCGAGCCAGCCGGTTCAGTTCTGATGAAGTTTTTGTCGTGGAAGACGGCCTTCTTGGTCGCCATCACTTCAGCCAAGAGAGTTTCAGATTTGCAGGCCTTATCCTCCTTGCCCCCTTATTTGGTTTTCCACAAGGATAGGGTTTTTCTGCGTACGAACCCTTCCTTTCTTCCCAAGGTGTCCTCAGCAGCCAATATTAATCAGTCTATAGATTTTTCCTGTCTTCTTCCCAAATTTCCAACATAGAGGTGAACATAAGCGTCATTTATTGGATGTCCATTGACAGCTTCGTTTTTACCTCCATAGGACTAAAACCTTCCAGAAGTCAGATCAATTGTTTCTCTCTTTTTCCAAACCATTTTTGGCAAAGCAGTTTCGAAAGTGTCCTTAGCAAGATGAATCACTCTTTGTATTGCACAGGTTTATAAGGACAAAGGTTTATCTCCTCCTGGTGTATTGAAGGCTCATTCCACTAGAGCAATGGCCACTTCTGCAGCTTTCTGGTCAAGAGTTCTGTTAGACGATATCTGTGCGGCAGCGACTTGGGCCAATTCGCACACATTCATCTCTCATTATAAATTGAATCTTATTTCTAGAGGGAGAGCATCCTTTGGCTCTGCGGTGCTCAGAAATATCCTTCCATAGGAGCCTCCCAGGAATACTAGTAGCTGGGGACTCGGTCCCATATGTGCAGAATGAATTAAGTCAACTACTTCAGATAAAGAAGTTATGTTCTTACCATAACGTTCCATCTGAGTAGTAGACTTCATTCTTCTGCGCCTTCCCTCCCTCCCTCCATCCCCCTCACTTTTCAGGTTTTTCCTGTTTAGGATTGTGGTTATGTTGCCATTTAGTGTCAGCAAACTCGATATGGGGCTAGATAGGAGGAAGTGATGTAATATAGGTAAGGGAGGAGCTTGGAGCTCGGAGCTGATGCTTGAAAAGTTTTGCCGGCTCGGATCCGAATTGGATCCCATATACCCATATGTGCAGAAGAATGAAGTCTACTACTCAGATGGAATGTTATGGTAAGAACATAACTTCTTTTTATGTACTAAGTCCTCTTTCATGCTGAAAATTGTCTCAGAATTCACTCTCAGCCTTCCTGTGTTCTCCCCAGAATCTAAGTATAAGGAGAAAGAATGCTTCATATCTTGGATGTGCACCAGCAGCTCAGGTACTACCTGGACTGAATGAAACCCTTCAAGAAGATCAAAAGGATTTTTATTTCCTAAGCAGGAGCAAAGAAGGATCAACCTGTCTGTAAGCAAACCATTCCACATTGGTTGTCCTGTGGTATTGTGTTTTGTTACACCCACCATAGCAAGGCAAATCCAAGCAAAGTAAAGGAGCATTCCACTAGGGCCTTTGCCTCTTCGGTGGCATATTGAAAAGCAGTGGTCTCTAGAAATATTCTAGAGGCAACAACTTAGGCCTTTTCTAGAGACACAGCAGGCTTCACTAGGGCCATTCCCCAGGGCTCCTGGACTCTTATACTTCCTCTTCCCAGGTTGGGTAAGCTTTGGGAATCTGCCATAATACCAGTAAGGCAGTTTATATGTTGAACATAGTGCAGTTACCTGTAACAGTAGATGAGCAGATGTTCACAGAACACATTGCCTTATTAGCAGTACCCACCCACCACCCCCCTTTTTGAATGTACATAGTTTGGTGTTTGGGTTACAATGGATCACTATTCTGTGGCTGTTATTGTTGTGTGTGTGTGTTTGTGTTTTTTGGTATTGGAACAGGAGGTGTTCTCAAAGTTTGTGTTTCCATCTTCTTTTCTTGCTGGACCCTAGAAAACTGAAATGGTCCTGTCTCTGGGTTTGTAAGGCAGTTCCTGTACTTGATTGGTCCATCACATCCCACAGACAGGCAGTGGGAGGAACTCTTAGCTTTAGTAGACTGCAGGCCACTACTATCTGAATGC
Organism: Protopterus annectens; assembly: GCF_019279795.1. NCBI lineage: Eukaryota > Metazoa > Chordata > Ceratodontiformes > Protopteridae > Protopterus > Protopterus annectens. The sequence goes on from NC_056750.1 coordinate 596,492,220, forward strand.
CAGTAATGCAATGTGTTTTACGAACATCTACTATTACAGCTTAGTAGGACTTCTGCAACTGTACTTTCTGTAGACATCTAATTCTGTTGGTTGTGTTCCCATACATGGCTGTAATGCTAGTTTGGATAGAGACTTTTATTTTGTTTCAGAGAATGATGAGGAATCTGATGAGCACAATGGTGATTTGCTAGTTGACATGAAGTCCAGTCATTCTGATCCTTCAGTAGGGCAACCTAAGCTTAAGTCCAAATAATTATTCACTTTCCCTCAGATGATTGCTAAATTTGTAGCAGTCAGGAATTACCACAGAGCTAGGGAGAGTATGTGACCTTATAGAAGATTATATGCCTAATTCCGTGGCCATGGCCCATCTCTTACTGGCCTTGGAAGATTTTTATAGAGCTGCCTGCAGGACACCAGTGTATATTCTAGCAGTGCCTAAAAAGGCTCAAAGAAAATGTAGGGTCTTTTTGGATATGGCAGGTCTCTTTTCTCATTTGACTGCTGACCTGCCTGTAATCAGCAAAGTCAGCAGGCATATGCTATGTACGCTATAGCAGATGTGAGCAACTGGGCTGGTGGTAGTAGCAAATGAAATTAGAGTAAAAAACAAAAAAAATTAAAGCATTAAAATTCTTGTCAGTCCTCTCTTTCCAACAGATGTTGGCTAAATGCTAAATTCAGCTTGCACACCAGACCAGTAGTTAACACTTTAATGTGTGTGAAAAAAGTAAGCCCTGTTCATGTTTTTTTATTTTATAGTCTGTCTTTGTTGCCTGGAGAGAGGGAGGTGACTGACCTGATTTTGATTGTAAGGTGTAGGAGGGCAGCAGGCAAAATGTGTTTGGATATCATGGAACTACAAGGAGTTAGCAATACTGAATGTATGGGGAGGAGGACAGGCAGGATACAAACTGTTTGGAACATTATTTTTTATTGTCTGCAGACTTCATGTGTATTTGGCTGTTTTATTCCATTAAACACAGTTGCAGCTGATATAGTGGCCCTCTTGATTGTGCTTATGAATCAGTATTAACTTGTTGAATTGGCTATTTGCCATTTCCAGTTCTATCGCAGTTTGGTCTATTGTAACTGAATGAAGTACTGTTACTCTTCTTTAATCATTAATGGGCTCTAAAGTTTGTTAGGTCAGGTTTGTGTGTTGCTGTTTCAGCTGCATTTAGCTGCTCTGTCTGTTACTGTTGTGGTATACTTCTTGCAAGTGGGAGTCAGGGAAAGAAAAGTGTTTAGATAATATTTTTTTCTCTCTCTACAGAAAGGTGGATTAGAACTAGGAAAGTTAATTATAAATATGATGTTGTCCAATCTCACCTTCATTCTGTACTGGTTGGCCTGGAAGCAATCTTCAGTTCTGACTCAGCAGTTTACAAAAGCTCAAGGTCTTCAACTAGCTCGTGGCTGAATATCCTATCCCATGATGCTCTAGGAAGCTCCCCAGATCTCGTTTGCTGCTAAACAGATCGGGTGCTTCACACTGGCTCTGGCTAAGTGATTTTCCTTCTTTGGTCTTTATTGAAAAATTTGATAGGTTATCCTTTAGAATTATTTAGTAGTGATTTAAATTAGTAACATTGGTTAACCTTGGTTAACTATTTCAGCTTTGTTTGTTGTTTTCTGGCTGTTTTTGAGTGTTGGCCATCGTTTTTTCTCAAGGCCTATATATCTACCCTATCCCGGTATTCCTAAACATTTTAAAAATACTTTCTTAAGCTGGTTTGAGCTGTTTAAAGTAGTGTGTTATATTAGATTACTTTGTTTGCCTTAATGTGTTCTTACAGTTTTCTTTTTCTCTATTAAGCAGCTCGTTTAAGTTAGAGGGCTGCTTGGCCCATTTAAATTAGAGGGTCTTTCCTTCCTGAGTGCCTTATTATAGCTAGATAAGTTGTTTGATAACTTGTTTGTTGGTGGATTGTGTTATCATCTAAGATAGCTCGTTTAAATCAGAGGTTGGCTTATCCCGTTTAAGTTAGAAGGCTTTTTCCCCACTGTGTGTATTTCTATTAAAAAAAAAAAAAAGTGTACCCTTTTTGTTTTGTTGTTATATATAATGAGTAGTTTTGTGGGCCGTTAAGATGTCAAAGCAGATAAAATATACAAAACCTTCCAGTTTCAAAAAATGCTCCAAGTTCAGTCAAAAAATGTCAATAATTGATGGTCATATTGTGTGTGTGTACTGACTTGGAGCAGTATATCTACAAGAGTCTTGTGCAATTTGCCACTCTTTTAGTTCTACGGTTCTTCTAGAAAGGAAGAATAAATTGATACTCAGGGGGCTTTAAAGACTTCTTTTTCAAAGGCCACAGTAGGAGGTCAGAGTCCAACAAAACAGACCTCTCCCACCTCAACAAAGTCTGACAAATCAGGAAAAAGGTCTTCTTCCTCATCCTCTGAAACTCAATTGGAACCAACAAAAAAGTTACAAAAAATGTCATTATTGGACCCGAAATCTGTTAAGCCCGAGAAACCATCCACCTCGGCTCCTTCAGTTTCAGAGCTGTTGGCTTTCCAAGCTCAGAGCCAGTCCCCAGAACTGGAACCAGTTTCTCTGACTTTAAGATCCTCCATTCTGCAGGTTTCAAGATCTCCTGCCCCCCCCTGATCCTCTAGAAGCCTTTCAGACAACGATATGGATCGGGTAGTGCGCAAACGTTTGAAGACATTGGCCCTAGCCAAATTGTTGTTGGAGCAAACACACAGGGGTTCAGAACCAAGCCTACCCTGCCAACATCGTTTCCTCCTCTGACCCGATTTGGGACCTCGAAGCCGGAATGCATGGAGCTGATTGAAGTGGAACCATGGTGCCGTCTGAGCTCAAGGAGTCTAGGAGCTGATGCTTTTTGGGCGAGTCCGGGAAGGACAGTCGGATCGGACATTTTTCGGATCCGAACTTGTCTCTCGGGGCCTCAGCATGGGTGAGCTCGGCTCCTACATCAGCCTCGGAGCCAACCCCCTTGGTGCCAGAGATGCCTTATAGTTTTTGGAGCCCGGAGCTTCCTCGAACCATAGGCAGGGGGCTTTCAAGGTGATGAGGAGAGCACTGTCCCCACGGGCAGCACCACTCTCAGACCCAGTATTTCCTTCCTAAAGGTACCGGTGTCTGTCTCCACTCAACTGCATCCACACAGATGTGGAGACCCATGGCCTCAGGACGTGCCATTGGGTGAACTACTTTCTTCTAAACCTCACCAGACTATCCTGCTGAAGAGGTCCCTCACAACAGAAGATGTAAGAGGAAGTGTTTGGACTCCCTGGAGGAGTCAGTGAAATCTGACACAGACCTTGATGAGTCAGAAGGGTCCCCACGGTCATCCTCTGTGGATGTCTCATTTGCAGACATCCTAGAAATACTTAAGCAGAGAGGTGGCTGGAAGCCCATCAATCCTTCTGAGGAGGAGTCTTTCTATCTGAAGGCTTGTGGGTCTCACCCTTCTGCCACTTGGGTGTCTCTGCCTTTCGATGAACTCATGGATCGAGTTTGTCGAAAGGAGTGGGAGTCTCCAGACTCTGTGGAGCATGTCCCCCGGAGGCCAAATAAAAGCTTTCTTACAAAAGGTGTCCCAGTAGATGCTATGGTGGTGGCGGTGGCCACCAAGAAGGAGTTGTCAGAGATGTCATCTTCTGTCCATCCCCCGAACAAAGAGTCTCATACTATGGACAGATATAAGAAGTGCATGTTCTCTTCAATGACTTTTACACTCAGTTCACTGAATTACCTTACACACTCTAACAGGTTACAGGGAGATCTTCTGAAGGAGCTAGGAGATACTCTCTAGGGTTCAGTATCTGCAGAGGTATCAGATAAAGTGTCCTATCAGCTCTCCCCCTTGAATTCAGTGGTAAACTCATCCATGAGGCTCATTTCCTATGCAACTGGTGGAGCAAGTTGGGCAGCGGGTTCAGGAATTTCCCTAAGGAGACACTCCTGGATGCACTTGTATAACTTTGCAGAGCCCTTTGAGTCCTCCATTGTTAATGCCCCCTTCGATGGCTTCTCCTTGTTCGGGCCTAAGGTCAAAGACACACTAACCAGGTTTGAACAGGAAGAAAAAACTCTCTGCTGTAGGAGTCCATTTTTCCCTACCTTCTAGGCCTTATCCAAAAGGCCAAAAGGAAGGAAAAATGTGGTTTCGAAAATCCAAGAGAGTTTTTCAGGACACACGTGGTGAGCCTTCCCCCAGGGCTGAGGGAGAAGGAATAATGGAAGACGCTGGCCATGCTGCAGAGGGGGTCCGCAAAACCAGGGTGACAGAGAATCCTACTTTGGCAAGCCCTTTCAGCTCTCCTGAAAGGTGGATCATCTGTCCATCTCTGGAGGCATTTGGCGGTCGCTTATCTTTGTACCAGAAGCCTGGTTAAAAATCACAAAAGTCAAGTGGGTACAAAAAATTGTATCCGGAGGCTACTCCATACCCTTTTCCTTCCCATCCCAAACATAAGGAACATCCCCGGACACTCCATCCAGCCAGAGGGAACAGGCAACTCCAGAAATCGAAAAGTTGCTAGAAAAAAAAAAGAGTCATCCAAATAGTCCCAGAGGACCAAATCTGATCCGGAACTTACTCAAGGTTCTTTTTAGTTCCAAAGAAAACAGAGGACTGGAGCCCATCCTGGATCTCAGCATATTAAACAAATCAGTCAAGAAAGTGAAGTTCCGGATGGTAACACTGCAGTCAATACTTCCTTTTCTGGAAAAAGACAATTGGATGTGCTACACACATCTCCAGGATACGTACTACAATATAAAGATGGGCAGGTGATCCAGGAGTCATTTGCGCTTTTGGCTGGGGGCCAATTACTACCAGTTTCGAGCTCTGCCCTTTGGTTTCACTACAGTCCCCAGAGTGTTCAACAAGTGTATGGCAGTAGTCACGGCTCACTTGAAACACCTAGGATTCTGAGTGTTTCTGTACCTAGCCGACTTGCTCCTAACTGCCACCACCGAGCATCTACTAATAAAAGCAAGGGACACCACTTTGCAGCTTTGCTCCCACCTGGGAATCACAATAAATTATGAAAAGTATGTCTCATTGCCTTCTCAGCATACTATCTTTATAGGAGCAGATTTAGACACAAAAAATATGGTGGCAAATCTTCCCTCCGAAAGGGTTCAAGTCTTACAATCCCAAATCCTAAACATTCATTCCAAGAGAAAAGTTCAGGCAAAAACATTCCTCAAAGTACTGGGAACAATGGCAGCTGCGATTATCCTGATTCCATTAGCACGTCTACACATGAGAATACTTCAATGGCTACTGTCCCCTCAGTGGTCCATGCAGG